>NC_056737.1:122417770-122600270 GCF_019279795.1 Protopterus annectens
TTTGAATTATTCGCACTTTAGCAGCTGACATCATCGGGTGCACGATGACATCAGCTTGGCACACTTATTTCTGGGTTTCCAGCTGGTTTTGAATGCAAGCGGGAACAGATTTAGCTGCTGCTAGCTGATTTTGAATGCAAGAGTGAACGGCTTTAGCTGCTGATGGATTTAATTTCGGAAGCTACCCAGGTGAAAATTGGAGGACGGAGTCTGGACTCAGTAGGGTTACCACCTGTCCCACTTTGCGAGGGACAGTCTCTCTTTGGGCAGTTGTGCCCTGACACAAAATTGTAAAAATGACAAATGTCCTGAGATTTTAGAACAAATTACTTCCTATATTTTATGTAATAGTTGCATAAAACAGTTATTCTGTATCTAAAATACCTAAATGTTATAAGAAACAGAATAAGCAACTAAAATGCTACAAGAACAAGCTTTTATTTAGCAAAAAAGTTAAGTTCTATCCTTTGTACTGACCGTGGGTATGTGTTGACCTGTAAAATCTGATGTTTGTACCAAAAATGTCCCACTTTGGCCATTTGAAGAGGTGGCAACCCTACTGGACTGGCAGATGTACTATTTACAGAGTGAGTAAGGTAGGGGTGTGTACGTGTGTGTGTGTGTGTGTGTGTGTGTGTGTGTGTGTGTGTGTGTGTGTGTGTGTGTGTGTGTGTGTGTGTGTGTGTGCAGGGGAATGCAGTAGGTTGAACTGTATATATCTGACAGTAATGAACTTAAATACATTATTGTAACTATTATTTATATATATTTATTTATTCACTTCATCATACGCTGACATCTGAAGTGTACACATGAAGAAAATGGTTGTAATTGGTAAACTTGGAGGTAGTCTGTGAATGAAACTGAGTGACTCCTGCTATCATTTGACTACAGTTAAGCAGTTGATCTGGGTTGGCAACGCTAATGTGCATTTGAATAAAACAAGCTGAAATAGATTATTGTGATTATTTTTCTACCACAAGAGTAAAAATATGACTAGAATAAGTGGATACTGAGGCAGTCTCTACATGAAAGTGACTGATTCCAGCTATTGTTAGATCACAGGTAAAAATTAATTGACCTGCAGGAAAAAAACAGTATATTAAATGCACAGGCTAGCACACTTGAGTGGGCAGCCTCAACAGTTAATTAAACAAACAAACGTTTTAGCTTAGTGCGGTTGATAAAAAAACGCTAAATACAGTTAAACCAGCAGTTTAAATTCGTTTTCAAAAGAAAAGAAGGTCGCACAGGTAGAAATAGCAAAAATATACTTATATCTTGAAAGCAGTCACTCTTTTCGATTCTCTGCTGCTAGCACCACTCTGCAGGACCACGAGGAGCTGTTGCTGAGTAGTATAGGCGAAGAAAATGCTCACAGGTGGATTTTTAAGCAGGGAACTTCAAAGAGCTAGAAATGGCCCATCTTATCCCCAGAGAATCGAAAAGAGTGACTGCTTACATAGACCTATCACAACTGCAAACCAAACACATAAACACACAAAAACATACTCAGAGGCTCTAATTAAAAATCTACCAAAACAACAGAGGCCTCCAAGCAGACATCCAAGCAACCACTACCTCAAAACATAGCACATGCAACACATAGCTCACAAAGTCAGTGTGCCAAACAGTCACAGCCCTTAAGGCCAAACAACATGCCTGATACACTTGTAATAGGTGACTCCATAGTCAGACACACTGACGTCTCGCTCACCAGACTGAACAAGAAAAAGGTTACAGTAAGCTGCCTGTCGAGCGCTAGAATCCGCCACATAACACAAGCACTCAGGTCACTCCAAAGCAAGTACAAATATGACTCAGTCATTGTCCATGCCAGTGTGAATGACCTAAGACGTACCTCCCTGGACTACATGAAAAGAGACATAGAGGAGCTCTCTGATTATGTAGCCCAGGCTGGTATGACCCTGACCCTGAGCAGCATCTTACCCTCACCAAGAATGATGCCACATTACAAAGACAAAATGATCAGCTTTAACAATTGGCTCAATTACTGGTGTCATTCTAAGGGGATCCATTGTCTGTCTGCTTGGGACGACATGCTTGACAAGCCACGCTGCTTCGCAAGGGACGGCTTGCACCTGTCACCCCCGGGCTTCTGGATATTGGCCAAGGCTCTTGCCACCCCCATAGTGCCTTTTTTAGGCAAGGCTCAAAAGACAAACCCACCTCCCTAGAAAACACAAGTGGAAAAAAACTAAGGGTGTTGCTGCTCAACACCAGAAGTCTAAACCTCAAGATGCACTCTCTCGAAGCCCTCCTCAGTATGGAGAACACTGATGTCTGTGCAGTGACTGATACCTGGTTCAAGGCTCCAGAGAGCACCCCAACACTACCAGGTTACACTTCATGTCATGCTTTTCGGCCCCAAAACTTGGACCGAACCACAAAAGGAGGGGGAGTATCCGTATTCATCAAAGATACCCACACCTCCAGGTTAGTGGCAATGCACGAAGCTTCAGAGACCATCCATGTGCAACTAGCCATAGGCAAAACTGCCCTACAGTTTGTAGCATGCTACAGACCACCCTCTCAAACTTAGGAACTCCACTCAGCCTTCCTGAAGACACTGGAGAGTATGAATGTCGCTTCAAATACCATCATATTGGGGGACTTCAACTACCCAAACATAGACTGGGAGCATTACTCAAGCCCCAACACCCTAGCCCAAAGGTTCCTAGAATTCATAAACTCAAATGCGATGGAACAACTAGTCACCACTCCCACAAGCGGAGATAATATACTAGACCTGATCATCACAAACATGTGAACACAATGCTCCATGCCAGAAGTATACCCCTCTTTGGTGAGATCAGACCATAAATTAATCTCACTGGAAATCCACATCCCACCCTCACCCCCAACACAAAAGACCACAGTGAAGAAATTCTCAAAAGCTGACTTCACACTTCTTAAGACTGAAGTGGTATCCTTCAAGGCCCCTGGGCCAGTGGAAACCACAGCCCACACCGCTGAATCCCTTATAAATGATTTTATGGACACCTTCAAGAATGCATGGATCATGCAATCCCAAATAAAACCAAGACCCAATCCCCCAATGGCAGGCATCCTGTCTGGTGGACCCCAGCCATAAACAAGCTTTACAACAGGAGGAGGAAGCTACTACATGACAGAGCAAAATCCCTAAAAGGGAAGGCATCTCTGATCAGTACTAGCAAAAAACTACGATCACTCATAAAATCATCCAAGGCCAACTTTGAAAGAAAAGTCGCAAAAGACACTAGAGACAATCACAAGGCCTTCTTTAGTTATGTTAGAAACCTGGGTGGAAACTCACAAATATGCTCAGAGTTAGTCCAAAATGACAAAAAATACACTGAACCCACAGACATTGCCAACATACTGGCAGACAGGTTCAGTGCAAATCCCCCCCCCCAAAAGGAGAAATATCTATCCCAGCAGAGTGTAGCCTCCCTGACATCTCAGATGCCCAGGTGAGAGCAGCCCTCTCCAAAGCTAAAAACACAGCATCAATGGGACCAGATAGTGTCCCAGGTTGTGTGCTGCATGAACTCCAAGAGGAACTAAACCCGCACATAAGGCTGCTGTTTAATCTTAGCCTTACTACAGGATATGTACCCAAAGAATGGCGTACAGCAACAGTGGTCCCACTCCACAAAGGAGCTGCTTCTATGGACCCTGAAAATTACCGCCCCATAAGCTTGACGAGCCTGGTCAGCAAAGCTATGGAGAGGATCATTATGGAACTCATAAACAAAGACATTGGGGACCTACAGACACTGGATCCTACCCAATTCGGCTTTGTCAAGGGCAGATCCTGCTTTTTGAACCTGGTTGACTTTTTTAAAACAGTCACTAAGGCCATTGATGAGGGTAAGGCAGTTCATACAGCCTACCTTGACCTTGCAAAAGCCTTCAACACAATACCCCACTCAGGCATCATAGACAAGCTCACCAGCCTAATTGTAAACCCATATGTCATAAGATGGTTTGCAAACTGGCTCAAGGACAGAACCCACAAGGTCAGAATTGCTGGAGCTATGTCAGACACTAAGCCAGTCACAAGCGGTGTCCCACAGTGCTCGGTCTTGGGACTCCTCTTGTTTGGCATTTATATTTCCGAGGTGCAAGCAAACATAGGAGGATTGTGGCTGACAAAGTTCGCAGATGACTGCAAACTGGGCGCCATAATTGATACTCCAGCGGACACAAGCATCCTTCAGAAAGGCCTCATAGAAATGGATAACTGATGCCAGAGCCATGGCCTTAAACTGAACACCAAAAAATGTATAGTCATACCCTTTGGGAAAAACAAAGTACCCACAAATTACCACATAGGTGGTAATCCATTAAGTACGAAGGAAGTAATCAGGGACCTAGGGACCCAAGTTGACAGTAACCTCTCATTTGACATTCACATTGTCAAAGTGGTTAGGAAGACCTTCTATATTGCCCACCTTATCACGAAAGGATTCACATCTAGATCAAGAGAGGTCATTGTGCCCCTATACTCTTCCCTTATCAGGCCCATAATTGAGTACAAAGCCCCATTTGGGATGTACATTACCCGACAGCTACAGCAGTTAGAAAGACCCCAAAAGTACCTCACCAAGAGGATCAAGGGTCTCAAACATATGTCATATGCTGCCCGGCTGAAGAAACTCCAGCTCTATTCAGTCGCATACCGCCTACTCAGAGGCAATCTATACCTGACGTACAAGGCCTTGTCCAATCTGGAATTAATGGACATGCTCCACCTCAGAAAATCCAGATCCACCAGAACCATGAGAGTGAGGGATTTGAACCTCAACACAGAAATGAATAGGACATGCTAGAGGGACAGAATAATAAACCAGAGGCTCCCTACACTCTGGAACAAAATCCCAGTCCATGTTAGGCAGATCCCCTCACTGACTCTCTTCAAGAGAAATCTTGACGAGTGGCTGGGAGATCGTAGGTTTACCCCGGGGGTCATCTCTGTGTCACTACTAGACAGAGGCACAGTAAACTAAACCCTAAATGGGCACAGTATTCTCATTCCAAGGGGTGGCGAAAGCCAAGCACACTCTGGCTAGGCTTGTAAATGCCCTAGGGCAGATAGCCTAGTATGAACCTATGAACCTATGAACTTATATAGTGCCTCCCTGTTCCAGATAACCCCATCCATTCAGTTGCTGTTTGCAATCCACTCTTGCTTTGAAGAGTAACTAATGGGCATGGACTTATATGAGTGGTAAACAGACTTCTTTATAGCCTGAGACCAGTGTTGATATTCTGTTCTAATCCTGCCAAATCTCTCTGCTGCATTTGACAATGCTGATCATGGCATCTTGACTGAACAGTTAAAATCTTAATGTGTTTTGGCCTCTATCATTTTTGAGTTGTTTGATTTTTACCTTTCAGGCCATACTCAGGAGATGGTTTGGGATTTAAATTCTTCTGATCTGTACCGTCTGGAGTGTATAATACCACAGTGCTTGATCATTATGCATTGTATTTTACAGTGTTTATGCTTTCATTAGCAGATCTCATCAAGGGGAGATGTTTAGCATATCATTGCTGTGCTGATGACACCCAGCTTTATGTCTTTTTCCCTCAGGACAAAATGTGTGTATATGTTCGTTTACCATTGACTTGAACAATTCTTTGTATATTTGTACATCACATTTCTTTACTGTGTGCTGAATTAAATCTACCTTAATATTTATCAACTATTATAGTATGACTTTATTGCCATATCTATGAACCTCCGAAGACTGTATAGCAACTAATGCCTGCAATTCAGTGGTCACACAAAGCTGTGACTGTCTATATGGTGGATCTTGGCTGAAGGTGGTCTATAGACAGCCCACCAGTCCTATCAACAATTAAGTAGGCAAATAAATAAGCAATTATTAATTGGCTGAAATGCGGCACTTTTTAAACTGAGGCCATGGTTGTTTCATGTTACTCTGAGATGCTCATCTTCTTTGCCAGTTCCATCCTTCATCTACTAAGGTGACAATAGACTTGAGATTGTAACTAAAGTATATGATCTAGGTGTGATGCTGGATAGCTGGTTGAAATTTAGGGATCTAGTGTTGGTGGCAGTTAAATCACCTTTTTTCCACCTTCAGAAAATTTCCAGTGTGAAGCACCTTATACTTGACAATCTCTTGGTAGCTGTTCTTTCCCAGTCTCATGCTGTCCTGATTGCTTTAATGCCCTTTACCTGAGACTTTCTCACACCATGATTTGCAGCTAGTGCAAAACTCTATAGCCAGGCTATATGCCTCATTATCAGTATGTTACACACCTGTGTTGCAGAGCCTTTACTGATTCCTGGTATCATGTTTAACTTATTGGTATAATTGGTATATTGTCAATGCAAAACGTTGGTTCTGCTTACCTGAGAGACTGTACGGTCCTGTATTGCCCTCCCCAACACTGCTTCCTGTCTCCTAGAGGTTGCTAGTGGTTGCACAAGTACAGTTAGAAGCATCTGGTTATCGTTCTTTTGTTTATGTTACACAACATATTTGGAATCTAATACAATGGATGTTGCATAGTGTTCCTCTTTGGCCTGCTACTTCAGATCCTTTAAGACATTTTTGTTTTAGTGGCATTCATTGATCAGAAGAGGGATTTCTTTTAATGACCTTGGCTCATAATTTTGACTTCTTGGAAGTATTCTTTTAGTATTATTTATTTATTATTGTCACCTGTTTTAACTGTGCTTTTCTACCTTTTATTATTTTGTATTTTCTATGTATTTTTTTAGTGCATTACATTCTATTTGGTTTTTATTTTTATCTAGTTGTTAAACTGAAGTTGAAGCTTAGCTCTGGAAGTCTTTTAGCTGGTAATACACCGAAGACACAGAACACGACAGAACTTCAGTTATGACTGCAAATGGAATACCAGAATTGCACTGAAGACTGACTGTGATCTGTCAATTGCTCTCACTAACTCTGTTCTACCCTGCCTCCTTTGTCCCACCCTAGCCAGAATTCTGGTTAAAATAGTAAAGCAAAGCACTTTATAAAGTCCATCTATCCATCCATCAACAATAATCAATAATAAAAAGGAAAAAAAATGCTTGAAAGTCTGGTTGTCACACAATGACTTTTATGATGTAGCTATATACTGAGAAGACACATACACACTGGAACACAGACCAACGCAGGCTTAACAATTACTCTAGCTTTTCGTCTAGCATGAGCACTTTAGGTAGGTAGGTACTGGGCTATCTGCTCGAAGGCATATATTAGCCCAGCCACGTTGTGCAGTATTCACCGCTCCTTTGGTTAATCCCTAGGCCCTTGATCTACCAGCTAGTACCCTTGGCCCCTATCTAGTAGAGCTGTTGGTATGATCCCTGGTGTGAACTTTCTTTTACCCATCAACTCGTCAAAGTTATTCTTGAAGAGTGATAGTGAAGGGCTCTGTCTTATGTAGATCGGGACCTTGTTCCATAGCAAAGGAAGTCTTTGCGAAGGGAATCTATCCCTCCAGCATATTCTTTTCATTGTTGTGCTGAGGTTCATATCCCTAGAGCGTGTAGCTTGAGTGGATTTGGTTTTGCTAAGATGGAGCATGTTCACCAGTTCTGTGTTGGACATGGCTCTATATGTTAGACAGAGATCGCCTCTGAGAAGGCAGTATGCAACAGAGAAAAGCCTTCATTTGTTCAATTGTGCTGCATAGGGCAACTGTTTGAGGCCAGTAATCCTCTTAGTGAGGTACCTCTGTGGTCTCTCCAGCTGCTGGAGATGCCTAGCCAGGTACATACCAATTGGTGCATTGTACTCAATAATGGGTCTGATGAGGGAAGAGTAGAGGGGCACCATTACATCCTTAGATCTTGATGCGAACCCTTTCGTGATCAGATGGGTCACATAGAAGGATTTTTTAACCACCTTGGCAACATGGTTATCAAAGGAAAGCTGACTATCTACTTGGGTCCCTACATCCCTTATTACTACTTCAGATTTCAGGGGCTTACCTCCTATCTGGTAGTTCGTGGGTACTCTGTTTTTCCAAAGGGGATTACTATGCATTTTTTAGCATTTAGCTTGAGACCATGGCTTTGACACCATGCATCAGTCTCATGAAGGCCCTTCTGGAGGATATCCATGTCAGCCGGAGACTCTATTATAGCACCCAGTTTGCAGTTGTCCGCAAACTTGGTCAGCCACAGCCCTTCAGTGTTTGCCTGTACTTCAGAGAAGTATATGCCAAACAGGAAGGGCCCCAGAACAGAGCCCTGAGGCACACCGCTCGTTACTGGTCTGGATTCGGACATAGATCCTGCTACTCTTACTTTGTGGGATCTGTCTGAGAGCCAGTTTGCGATCCATCTTGTGATGTAAGGGTTTATGCTCAGGTTGGTGAGTTTATCAATTATACCCGAATGGGGAATGGTGTCAAATGCAAGCTCCTTTCCCTAATCTATAGCCTGAATAACTGTCTCAAAGAAGTCCACCAGGTTCAGGAGGCATGATCTGCCCTTGACAAAGCCGAATTGTGTGGGGTCAAGTGTTTGGCGGTTCCTAATCTCTCCATTTATGAGTTCCATAATGATTCGCTCCATTGCCTTACAGATCAGACAGGTCAGGCTTATTGGTCAGTAGTTCCCAGCGTCGGTTGTGGGCCCACCATTGTGCAGCAGAACCACTGTTGCTGTGCACCATTCTATGGGCACATATCCTGTTGAGAGGCTGAGACTGAACAGGGTATTCAGATGCGGGGTTAATTAATTTTGGAGCTCGCGTATGACACAGCCCGGGACACCATCTGGTCCCATGGAGGCAGTGTTTTTAGCTTTAGACAGAGGCTTATTAACAAGCGTATCAGTAATAATTGGAGTTACACAATCCCCTGGAATAGTAATAGGCCCTGTAGGTGGTGAGGGGGGGGATTTGCACTGAACCTATCAGCCAAGATTTTGGCAATGTCAGTAAGGTCAGTGTATTTTGTTCCATTTTGTACTAGCTCAGAACAGACCTGAGCATTGCCATTTAGGTTTTTGATGTAACCATATAAGGCCTTATGGTTATCCTTGGCATCCTTGGCAATTTTCTTTTCGAAATTAGCTTTAGTTGACTTGATGAGGGCCCTCAATTTCTTACTAAAGCTGATCAGGGTAGATTTTTCTACTTGAGATTTGGCCTTTTTTGCATAAGTCTCCTCCTTTTATTGTATAGTTTGCTTATGGCCAGGGTCCACCAGACTGGTTTCTTCTTGCTTGAGGAAGGAGTCTTGGTTTTATTTGGGATAGCATGGTCCATGCAATCCTGAAGATGTATATAAAGTGCCTTGGTGTAGGATTCTGCATCCTGGATATCATTATCCTTCTGCAAAGGAATAGTGAAGCTTTCCACTTCTGATGCAAGTAGTTTGAAGTTTGCTTTGGAAAGGTTTTTTATGATGGTTTCTTTGACTGGGGGAGGTGGAGGGGTGAGGATGTCTAGAGTTATCACTTTGTGGTCTGATCTGACCAGAGAGGGAGTGATAATGGGTGTGATACAATGGGCGCCCATATTTGTGATGACTAAATCCAATATGTTGTCCTCTCTAGTGGGAGAACATACCAGTTGTTCAAGGGCATTTGAATTTATAAATTCTATGAACCACTGGGCATAGGAGTTAGAACTTTGGTAGTTCGCCCAGTCTATACCAGGGTAGTTGAAATCCCCCAAAATTATGGTATTGGGTAGGACCTTTATATTCTCCAATGCCTCAAGGAATGCTGAGTGAGCATCTTGGGATATGGTGGGCTATCTATAACAGGCTTCGACTTGAAATGTGGTTTTGCCTGCTGATAGTTGCGCATGGATGATCTCTGGGGCATCATGCTGCGCCACTAACCTGGAGATGTGGGTATCCTTGATGAATATGGATACACCTCCGCCCTTTGTACTGCGATCCAGTAACTGAGGCCGGAAGGTATGATATGAATTGTAACCTGGTAGTGCTGGTGTGCTCTCTGGAGCCTTGAACCAGGTTTCCATCACTGCACAAACATCGATTTTCTCTATACTGAGGAGTCCCTCTAGTGCATGCATTTTGAGGTTGAGACATATGGCGTTGAGTAGCATTACCCTTAGTTTTGGGTTACCTGTGCTGGTTACGGTGGTTCATTTGTCCTTTGATCCTTGCCTAAAAAAGGCACTATGGGGATGGCAAGAGCCTTGGCCAGTATTCGAAAGCCTAGGGGTGACAGGTGCAAACCATCTCTGGCGAAACAGCGAGGCTTGTCTATCATGTCATCCCAGGCAGACAGACACTGGATCCCCTTAGAATGACACCAGAAACTTAGCCAATTGTTGAAATTGATCATTTTGCCTTTGTATTGTGGTATCATTCTAGGTGAAGGTAGTATGCTACTCAAGATCAGGGTCATACCAGCTTGGACTACATGATCAGAGAGCTCCTCGATGTCTCTTTTCATGTAGTCCAGGTAGGTACATCTTAGATCATTCACACCAACAAGTACAATGACAGCGTCATACTTGTACTTGTTCTGGAGTGACCTAAGTGCCTGTGCTATGTGGTGGATCCTAGCACCTGACAGGCAGCTGACAGTAACCTTCTCCTTGTTCAGCCTGGTGAGTGGAACATCTGTGTACCTTACTATAGAGCCTCCAATTACTAGCAAGTTGGGTATGGTGTTTTGCCTTAGGGGCTGTCATGAGGCACACTGCTGAGGTGAATTATGTGTTATCTGGCTTGTGTTTGGAGGTGCAAGTTGCTTGCTTGTCTGCTTTGTAGGGCACTGTTTCTTTTTCAGATTGGTACCTAGTGCCTCTGAATATGTTTTTGTATATTTATGTGTATGTTTTGCCAGAGCTTGTTTTGTAGATCCATGTGTGACTGGTGGTGTGATGCTAGTGTGCCTCTTCTCCTCTTGACTGTCTGTTACAGTCATGGGTTGAGAGCGCTTAGCCTCCATTCTGGCTGTGTATTTGCATCTCTCACAAGTGTTTGTGTCTAGAGGTAAGAGGAGAGGGTTGTCTGTATACATGAGGCAGTTGTGACATTGCCTTAGGATGCCCAATTCCACCAGATGAACTGGAGAGTACACCTGAAGCTGACCTCTGGACATGCTTGGAAAAGTAACTTTCACTTGTCTTGCAGACAATCGAGGGTCTTATGCTGTATTATAATAGTGATGTCTAGGAGATTTGGAAAATAATAGTGCTGTCTAGGAGATTTGGACAAGTGCTGATTTGGGTTATGCAAGTGCTGCAATAAGAGCAGTTCATCTGAAGCACTTGATTTAAGGAATGCCTAGTTCTAAGGGAAAATTTGCAGCACAGACTTTGTGGAGCCAGGTATAGTATACCCCAGCTAACCAGTGCTGCCCGACGCTGCTCTGTGCGCAAGACCGCACAAAAAGAGAGTTGCAGGGTTTTAAAAGAGAGAGATCAAGGAGTTTGGAATTGACCCAAAATGGCCAATAAAACTATAGTTTCTAGGCAGTAACCACTCCTACAGGGACAGGTAGACTGCTCAGTGTTAACCACTGCCATTGGTGAACACAGAGACTTCCCTTTAGCCCAAGTAAGCACTAGCCTCCAAGAAACTTATAAACAGTTCAGAACAGCAACTCTGTAACTGAACTTTTTTATAAATTATAGAAAGTGGGAAAATAGGAAGATTTTTTTGTTTTTTTGTTTTTGTTTAAGGATAGCAGAGACACAAAAGTAGCAAACTAGTCAGAACAGTGCAATAAATGACCCTAACACGTGTTCTAGGTCAGAGGCAGGTAAAATGCAATTTTAAGAAAAAATTATTTTAAATTAAGTGCAACACAAAAAATGCAATAAACAGGCTATAGGTATGTTCTAAATACTGTTTCTAATACAGATATCAACTTTTGCAAGCAAGAAAATGCCGAAAAGTAGGCGGCAATGCAGTTTTTCTAAGAAATAAATCAGAAGAAAATACTTAAAATCTCAAAAGTGGCTCCTTTCTTCTCTCAGCATTTTCTCCCCTTGGTAGGTGCTTCAGCAACAACTATCAAGCCTGGAAAGATGCCAAAACCCCACGGCTGCAGGGTTTTAAGAGAGAGAGATCAAGGAGTTTGGAATTGACCCAAAATGGCCAATAAAACTACAGTTTCTAGGCAGTAACCACTCCCACAGGGACAGGCAGGCTGCTCAGTGTTAACCACTGCCACTGGTGAACACATAGACTTCCCTTTAGCCCAAGTAAGCACTGGCCTCCAAGAAACTTACAAACAGTTCAGAAGAGCAACTCTGTAACTCAACTTTTTTTAAATTATAGAAAGTGGGAAAATAGCAAGATTTTCTTTTTGTTTTTTTGTTTTTGTTTAAGGATAGCAGAGACACACAAGTAGTAAACTAGTCAGAACAGTGCAATAAGTTACCACAACACGTGTGTGTTAGGTCAGAGGCAGGTAAAATGCAATTTTAAGAAAAAAAACAATTTTAAATTAAGTGCAAACAAAAACTGCAATAAACAGGCTCTAGGTATGTTCTAAATACTGTTTCTAACACAGATATCAACTTTTGCAAGCAAGAAAATGCCGAAAAGTAGGCGGCAATGCCTACTTAGGAGTAAAGTTATTATTAGATAATGATGGCAGTTTATTTATTTATTTTATTTATTATTTATTTGCAGTTGGTTTACCAGGATAGTTCATTGGGCCAAAAGAACCCATTTTCAATGGAGTCCTGGGAGAAAAGCTCCAATACAACAAAAAATTAGGTACATACAAAAGCTACAATAATAATTATACAGAGAAGAGATAAAACATTAAAACATTTAGGCTCAAAATTCAAGAAACATTCAAAAATAATACAATCTGATGAGGAATTATGTCAGGTAAATAAGTTGAAAAAAGTAGTGAGATATGCATTCAGAGAAGTTGTTCAGGAGGAAACACAAAATTACATTAAAAAGTAAATATTCTGAGGGAACATAAGCTTTAATAGGTAGAGTTATGTATCATAAGTGTGAGGGAGGATGGAATATCATAGATCTATGAGGGGAGGGAGCAAGAACAATCCCATTGGGACCTTAGATATATATGAAGAGATTTTTTGAACATGAACTGGTTAGTGGTGGATGGTGGAAGTGAGTTCCAGAGACGGGCAAGGTTAAAAGATAGTAAGTGTTTATCTTTAAACTGTCTTTATATTCTACTTCAAAACTATCCAGCAGAGCTAATTAGAACAGTATAGCATCCTCACGCCCCTCTTTTAACATGATAGTCCTGCTTTGGCCGTTGTATACCGTAAAAAAATAATATGACACGTCTTGATATTTTAGGAGAAAAAAATGCTATTTTTTATGAATTTTGCAGACAACTATAATAGACTGTAATAGTATATCTGAAACAACATAATAATATAAAACTATAGAATAACTAAAATTGTATGACTTATGAGTCTTTATTTTAGGAGTAAAACGCAAAATTATTTTGCAGTTGTTAAATGTTTGGTTTGCTGTACAAAATTTTATTTTTCAGAAAGAAATGTCTCGCTGTGAGTACATGAAAAAGGTAGTAACCTTATGAACAGACTTCAGTCAGTAAGTAAGAAGTTCCGAGGAAAGTTGCATGAATCAGGATTGTATGTTGGAATCCAACATTAATATTAACAAATAACTAGAAGTTACTGATATTTTCTGCTTATTATAAACAGTGAGTGGCTTGTACTTTGGCGCACTGAGGAAAATTGCGCTTTTTAGTTCAATAAGTGCCCCTGTCACCCTCCACCCCCCCCCTCCAGTCTTTAACAGCTTCCGGCGCCTATGGCACTCTACCAATGAGCTGCATCGCATTTTGTTTTAATAAGACTGCAAAGTGATCTATGACAAGGATCTTTCATAAGAAGATTTTACAATGGTCTGTTTTAATAATTTGTATGCTGTTATCAAAGCAATCATTCCTGCACGATTAGTTTTCTCCCTTGTTTTCATTTTTTGGTTCTTCTTTCCTTAAGGAAAGTATTGACTACCCTTAAGGCACTGTATTTACTCAATAATGGATTGCATTGTCTCTCTCTCTCCCCCTGTGTGTATATGTATATATATATATATATATATATATATATATATATATATATATATATATATATATATATATAATATATATATATATACACACACACATATATGTGTGTATGTAAGGGTTCCCTTCAGAATATCGAAATCCTGAAATCTCTAAATTCATATGGACAAGACCATATGATCAAAGTTTCAGAGTTTTGAAATTCTGAACGGAGATCTGCATACAACGCTGAATGGGAGATCTCCCTTTTCCCCACTATAGTGTGATCTCAGAGTTGGTATATTTAAGTAGTGGGGGTGTGCCCCCCTGCAGAAACATTTAAATTTTTTTGGGGGATTTATTTCGGAAATTCGATATTCTGAAACATCAGTCATATGGTCTCAATCACATGACATTCGATGTTTCCAAATTTCAAGATTCTGAAGTGAATCCATGTGTATATAATATACCTGATTTAAGAACATGTATTAATTGTAGGAGATATCACACCTATGAGTGGATATCTTTATTAAAGTTGCAGACATGATACTAGATTAGTACAAAAATGTATATATGTGACCGCAAACATTGGATGTGTAGGCCCTGATGAGATTACAATAAAAGTAATATGTAAAATGTGTGCCCAACTTTAAAAATAGGATATATTAAAAATGATAAGATGAAATGAGAGAAGGTAACTATTCACTATATTCAGTAATTGCAAATAATAAAAATGACATCTCCTTGGTAAGCAATAATATAGCTAATCATATTTTTCATGCCACTGTAACTTTTCCTACTGAGTGCTTGAATCACAGTTTATTCCAAGCTATGTTTGCACATGCATTAAAATTTGCATTTCTTCTTGCCTACATAGCCATGGTTTCCATGTCTGCAACAGCTTCATAACAATTATATTTCAACTATAAACTATCATTATTGTCCATTAATGCTTGTTAGTGGTCATTGATTTGAAGTGACTTTGATGATTCGATAACAATCATGTAGGCTTTGTGCAAAAGCTACACAATTGCAGCATGTTAGAGTGATGAACAGCAGCACTCATTGAATATGCATGCTGCTCTTAGCACTTACACATTTACAAGTACCATTTCATGATACAGTGCAGGGAAGCACAAAGACACAATATAAACAACATGGCTTGCCCATAAGCAAACCTATTCTGCAAGCACATGCAGGCATATTGGACAAAGTAAAGGCAAGTCGATTACAAGAATTAAGATGCAGAGAATATTAAATGGGGAGAATGTAAGAAGAATACAATATTAATAGTCTGGACATAAGTAAGAGGGGAAGGTAAACAGAGAAAATGTACTCAGTTTATGCAGTCAGATGTGATTACGCTATAAGTAAACATTTTAAATATCAATATTTCCATATTGAAGTAATAACATTTAATCCTGTTCACAATTCTGACCCATACACATAACTAAAAATGGACATGCTAATAATGGATCTGATGGGGCACTATGCAACATTGTAACCAAGTGGAGTAAATGTGATATGAACGTTGACAACATGCTGAGTTGAGATAACAGCAAGGAAAGTGATGTATTAGGTGCTATTTGCACAGATTCCAGCTATTGAATATGACATGTATATATAGGGAATGTATTATGATAAGTGAGGGCAGTGCAGTATTCTCTAATTCATCATGTATAACAAGAAGACATGAGCTCTAGAGATTTTGTGTCATGCATATCAGAAAGAGACATGTTTTACCATTTGTTGTCATTTTGGCAAACATAAACAGGGGGTATATTATCTTAAAGCACATGTTGCATATTCATGTACATCCTAAACAGTAATGTAACACTCAAAATACACAAGTGACAAAATATCCACATAGATTTGCTTATGTTTCAATAGTTCAAGGCCTACGTTCATTAATGGAGTACGTCTACTACATGATTATACTGGACATGCTAACAATAAATTGCAGCAAACACTGCCATAACAGCATGTAACCAACACAAACACACAAGAAATTGTTATAGGACAAGCCCAATCATACTTTATGTTGATCTTGCATCATGGCATGTAGTAAGAAATGTTATGTAGGTTTTCATGTCCTATAAAGCTGTACAGTGTAAGGAAAAGAATTACAGTCATACTTAAATGTTTGCTGGAAGACATGCAATACAGTGCTTTCTTATTTGGGAATTTAAGTAACACCTGTGAACAATCAATGACATATTCAACATCTGCATCTTGCTAGAGTCGAACACATGCCAGGACAGATATCAGAAAGATGCATATCAATCTCTGACACAACAAAAGTTGGCAGAGTGTGCGGATCATGATCAACACACTTGAAGGGAATACATGGATATGGATCCTCTAGAGGGTGATGCCTTACAAATGTTGCCTTCTGACTGTGTCATAAATACCTCCTTGGCCTGCGCCACTCCTGTCTGACACAGTTATCTGACAGACAGGTGTTACCAGATTCAAACCCCTGCCTTTCATACTACACACTATACAGTGATGTGTGTTGACTGCATCTGTCATATGACATAGCAATGGATACTGTCACAAATAAATTAAATTGTGAGAAGTAATAAATAACATTTCATGGTAATTTGTACAATATGATTTTGTCAGAATGATGACAGGGAGATAACTATGTTAATGTTCTCAATACTGTGAATAGTGCAACATCAATGTTTTTGGCCAAAATAGGTATACCAGTGTCCCACAGTTTAAACACACTGTATCTGTGTAAATATGCTATACAGCTCATTCCTGAATGCATGTGATGCAGGAGCATTTACACCATAACATTTGCAAAACAACTGTTTCACTATCAGGAAATTACAAAATTAGTTTATATTTCTTTATCCAAACTAACAATTGAGAATAATAACTTGATGCAGTATTGTTTGTGTAATGTCAGTACTTTCATATAATATTGCCCTTTGCTGGAACTGAATAAAAAAACTACGTATGTCCATTGACTAATGACATACGTGAATCACATGTGCCACACAGGAAGTCTTAACACAGCTGTGAGAATCCTGCTATGTGAAGTCATTGCGTCACTTGGTTATGTTGTGAACAGCTTGTATGAGATAAAAGGGCTAGTTTGGCTGCTTCCAGCATAATTGTAAAAATTATAGCAGTTGTGGCTCTCTTTCATGCATAACACCATAAGGACAAACAACTCTTACAGTCAATGTGGGTTTTGAACACTATGTGACAACAGAAGCTACATGGTATTGTTTAGAATGCGTGCCCCACAGTGCAAGTGTTGCTATAATTGTGAGATATTTGGGTATTTGAAGCTGTGACATCATGTTTCTGCTGCAAGTATCTATATGTCTATTTTCACACAACATTGCTTGCTGCTTGTTATACCCAAACACATATAATGTATGTCATCACTGTCATGTAAGAATGGTAGTCATGCACAATGTGTGGATAATCATGGATTCAAACACATGTCTTACTTAGGTAAAAGCATACAGAACATTGTCTCATTTTTCATGTCACAGGAAAAGCCTTAGTATTTTTCTTGGAAAAAACAAATGTCATCCAATGGCATTATCATTATCCAATAAAGCATTTATGTAAGAAGAATGAACAGACATTCTTGTAATAGGAATGCCAAGCTATACATGTACACAGCCAATAGCTGGGTGACAACATTGTTCCCTACATGCACATTCACAGTCTTACTGACAGTGAATCTAAGGAGTAATGGCTGGATTTGAACAGTCTACCTAAGATCACAAGGTACAGAAGACTGCCTGAACAGCACGTACTACATGATATATTGATTTACAGTTATGACGGTGCACATTTGAATGGTTGACATCACTATTGTTTAATACGTTCATGTTTTTCCCAAAAGATAAGAAGGTGGTGTATAGTAACAATACACAGATGCACATACTGTACATATACCTATCTAAATACACAAAGTATAGAACTCAGAATAAGCTGCAAGTGCCACAAGAGAAGTCTGACTTTGAGTGGTAGTGAATGCACTTTTCACAGGATGACTTCATCATTGTCGTGCAGAGAAGATGTTTGTGGTAAAAGGGGATGAGGAATCCTCTGTCAAGTTAAAATCTGCCCCATATAGGGTCAGGAAGCTATATATGTCTGATATTGTAACCATGCACACAAGGTCACTACTGTGAGATTTGAACCACCAACCTATCTAGGTTATACAATCCATACAACACAGTAGTAGCCACCTGCACCACAGGAGAAGTCTCACTTTCATACTGAGAGATTGCACTTATGAAAAGATGACCTCATTAGTGTGTTGCAAAGAAGATGCTTGAGGTAAAAGTGCAGGGAGTCCTCTCCCAGGTCCAATTCTTTCCATGAAAGTAGATATGGCACTTCTTTTTTAAGAATCTATGCATACCTGACATTAAAGCCACTCATACAGGTTCACCACAATCAGATTTGAACCTCCTACCCATCTACTTTTACAATCTATAAAACAATGCATTAACAAGAACCACAGGTGAAGTCTAAATTTTGCACAGAAAGAGTGCGTCTATGAAAGGATGACCTCATCACTGCATTGCAGAGATGATGTTGTGATAGAAGTGGGCTTAGGGGATGGGGATTCCACTCCAAGGTTAAATTCTTCAACTGAATGGGAGTAGACTCAGCACCTCTGGCTCTGTTCAGGAATATGAGACTGGAATTTCCACCTATCTAGTTATGCAATCTGTAGAACATAACACTAGCCGCAAGTGCCACAAGAGAAGTCTAATGTTGAAGGATAGAGAGTGCACTTTTGACAGGATGATCTCATCAGTCTGTTGCAGAGAATATGTCTGTGGTAAAAGTGGGATAAAGTGCAAAGGGAGCTGTGTCCAAAGTTGAATTCTTTTGGGTGGAAGGGGACACAACACATCTGTTGCTGAGGCTTTACTTACCTGTCACTAGAAACACACACACACACACACACACACACACACACACACACACACACACACACACACACACACACACACACACACACACACACACACACACACACACACACACAAAGGTTCACCACAGTCAGATTAGAAGCATACACTTATCTAGTTAGAGGGTCTAGAGATTACATTATGAATTGCAAGCACCACAGAAGTTTGACTTTAATTATATGAAAATGCACATTTGTATTAAGATATCACTTTTCCGAACATCAGCTGTTGTGCATCACAGGTTTTGGGACAAATGCAGTTGGCTGGACAGGCCAACGTAATATTACTGTGTTTGTCCCATGTAATGAAATACTTCTCTGCTGACATCTAAATAGTGCCATTCATAATGCTATGTTGAAACTACACCAAAAACTAAACAAATGAGATTTGGAAGACCTAAGTTGAAGATTGAATATTTAATGCAGCACACAATGATTGATATTTATTTAGGAACCTGGGTATATGTGCATATCCACCTTTGAGTTTTTCTAACCATATCAGCCAACTGATTAATGATAGTTATAGAGCTATAGCTTGTATAACATGGTATATGAAGTCTAAAAAATCAAAAATGATAAAATCATGTGTTACAGTAGACCCAAACTTGAGTATGAAATAACCATATGGAAACTTAAACAAGCATGACTGAAATGATTACAGAGGAAATATACCACAGGCACCTATGAATGTGAAAATTGAAGTTAGTGGGAAAGACTAAAATATTTAAACTTGTACTGTGTCTCATAGAGATATTTAAGAGAAGACTTTATTCAGGTACAAAGGGCATTTAAAGGAATTATCTTTGGGAATGTTTGGGGTTATCAAAAAGTAGTAGAGAATCATCAGATAACCTATGTAGAAGATTCTATAGGAATTAAAAGTGTACTAATTGGTTCTCTGAGAGAGAAGCTGATGTGTGGAACAGAACACTAAATTACATTAAAGCAACAGCACTTGTTTAGATGTTTTTAAGAACAATCTTGACACTTATGGGAATAACTGGTTTGGTATATTAGCAGATGAGAAGGTCATCACTGTCTGTGGCTGAAATATTTGTATGTATGTATTCATATACATTACATTAGTGTGAGGGACATGCACCTGTTTCACAGTATGGGGTGTCAGTGCATATCACAATTTTCAAACAGTGGACTGTCAATCAAGCATTTATGACAGTTCATCCTGCGATGACTGTATGCAAATATTAACCATTTAGTGTGTCACTGTCAGTTGTCTTGGCTCATGCTTGCGCAACGTGAATATACAATACAAATACAGCCTCCTAAATATGGCACTACACTTCTGAATAACAGTAATGGATTATGTGTGAAAAGGCTACACATCATTGTAAGAGTGTTGAAGTGTAATCATAGCAGTGCAGACATACATTAACATACTGAATTAATTGAGTCAACAACTTGTTTAGAGAGTTAGCCACCAACAACTGTCTACCTACAGCCACTTGCTTGAGCTAAATAGTCGTGGACTGCATCTTCCCAACACAAAGAGAATGGCAGACTAATTACAGCATCCAGCCCTGCAAATGCTTCCAGACTTGTCTTTTCACTTGGTATAGTTGTGGACTGTACCCCCCCCCCCCACACACACACACACACACACACACACACACACACACACACACACACACACACACACACATACAGCAGACTAATTACAACATTCAGCCATACAAAAGCTGGCTGTTTTAACTAGAATCAGAAACAGCTTCCACTGCCCCTTAATCTTTCCCCTTCCATTCCTTCATTAATTAATAAGCTACACCCTACTCTTGCTGGTAACCTGCACTTTCTTGATTGGTCTTTCCAGATACTGCTTTTGTGATGCTCCCTCTTTGCCTGTATAGGCTGTTCTACATTAGCTTGTTTCTTCCCTTTTCCATAGCCTGAAATTTTCACTGATAATTAATTAACAAACAACTTCTATTTTCGGCATTAAAAGATGTTAGTTTTAAAAGTACTTAAGAAAAAGCTCTTTTCTTGTTTTTTCCAAACTTTCTTTTTTCTAACTACCAGTCTCACATCTTGGTACTTCACATTCCCGTAACACACTTAAATCTCTTATTGTACCTCCACATTTTAGTGCAATTGCATTGCCTGTTCCTGAATGTCATTCATGGTTACAGGTAGTTTTTTTTTCACCCACAGCATCTGTTCCAACTTCCTAGCCCACTCCATTCACCTACCGTACCCCATATTCCCATCTACTCCCCAATTCACCTAAACTTATACCATCTTATCCCCACCCAACACAACAAAGCAACAACCAAATTTACTGAGACATCCAACTGGCCTAATTCATCTACTTGCAAATGGATATCACATTCCCACCTACCTCACTTCTCACAATCTACTCCAACCAACTCCGACAAAAACATATAACTTCCACCTAGATAACTCTATCTTCCCCTAACTTATGTATAACATGCTACTCCTCCAGTCTACTCACCTAGTTATATTAAGCACACTCACCATTGCCACATCCTATCACACTCCCCTTCCCCATCACTCTATTTTTCCCATCTCTACATGCCTAGTCAACAAACAAACACCACCAACTACAAAACTGAACACAGTCTCTACCCATTAAGAAGTCAGGACAACTACAATTACAGCTATAACAAAGAGAACTACCAGACCCATATATCAGTATCAGACCCAAGAGATAAATATAAAAAATGGCACAACTTCTCTCACCACACTTCCACTCTCTCACTCTGTGGAGACATCCAGCCAAACTCTGGAACACTTCCTAAAACCAACCAAACCCCATCTAACCCATCAGCTACCACCATTACCAACACATAACCCACTAATCCTAACAATTATGTACTACAAATGCATATAAACCTCAGAAGCACCTACAGCAAAATCCCCAATCTCTAATCATGTATTGCAGCACACAACTCAGACATTCTAATAATCACTGAAACTTGGCTAAAACCAAACATTAAAGATGTATAAATCCTTCCTCCAAGATACAATATAATAAGAAATGCTGGAGTACACAAAAAAGCTGGAAGGATTGCAATACCTTTTAAAAAAACCCCACAAAACATCACCAGTTATCCACTGAGTCACCCCAACTATCCCAACACTGAACCACAAAACATCACCAGTTACCCACTGAGACACCCCAACTATCCCAATACAGAAATATCTATTACCCTCCTACACCTAAACAAGCACAAAACTATTTGCATTGCTGTCATATATATTGCCCCAGACAGCAGCATTCCCATTCTTAAAGACATCCTTCAATGGTTTTCCACTAATGTAAATAAAGAAACTATTATACTTGGGGGATGTGAATATTTACCATTTACTTGTAAACACTAATGCCCCTACCCTCTCAATTGACCTGTTCAGTTTCACTCAAGTAATCACCTCACCCATTACAAATTGACAAACACAGCAACAGACACTCACTACTCAAGTGTATCCTTACCACTTCTCCCTCAAATATAAACACCTTTGGGTGTCACCCAGACAACATCAGTGACTATCTCCCCAAATTTATCACAAGACAAACTAATCACACCTCCAAACACACAGTATTAAAACACGTACCTAAACTTTCATCTTTTAACAAAGACACTTTTATAAACTACCTTTCCCAATACAACTGAAATACTTTTAAAAAAACTACTGCTAATCATGTAATTCCTTGTTGTATTTCTTTTATTAACTCTCTCCCTGAAGCTTGGCACTGCCAAGATCATTTGTGCTGCTGATGGCAAAGTATTAGTGCATGGCTAGTCATATCTTCAAGTGCTGAACTTAGAATGAGAATTGAACATTCACGTTAACAAGCAGTATACACATACAACCATGTCTGAATCTGGTGGAATACAGAACAGATATGTGTCATGTACATGTTTCAGGTGTTATGATTTAACAATTGTCATGACAGTTGCAGTTCAGTCCGTATATGTATGATACAGGTGTATTATGAAACACTTGAGGGACCAAGCATGTTATTGCTGCTGGACACATGGCTTATGGAAACAGTATGGAATCAAAGAGGTTTATTGGATGACAAAGAAGCGGCGGAAAGAGGTGGACAGTTGGTGACAGGAATGCACATGCAGACATGCTAACATTGGTTTATGGTTCATTTTTGCACATATTTGTGTTGTACTACTGCTCTGTTTATAATCATAATTACTCAGGCAAGACATGTATAAGACAATATTCCCAACAGGGAACAAGTACCTTAATACAGCAGGATAATGTTGTGTTAAGAAGATGTGTAGCCAACACTTACATCCACAGGATTCATATCAAACATTCAAAAACACTTCTGTATACATCTGGATTCATACCTTGACAGTATTCTAAAACAAATCTGCAAACCTTAGTGTTATCTAACCACACCATATAGGAATTTGTACTTCGCAAAGTTCAAATATGACAACAGACTGAGTCAAAGGAGAATGTATGTATCACTCTTCATTCCCTCATGGCATTTATAAAATCCCATAACATCTACATTACATCCATTAGCCTAATAAATATGAAACAGTAAAACGTGATGGATGGGAACACATAGAGACACAGAGACAGTAATATAGACTCAGAAAGAATGTATATAAAAAAAGAATGTTATATTATTCTAGGGCATTTTTAACATCCTTGGGGTGTGTTAATGTTATGTATTTCCTGAAAATTAATCTTTCATGCTATATATAATTAAGTGTTTCCAATAGGGAGAAAGCAGGGAGTTGGAAACTATAACCATAATTGAGAATAACCAGTTGAATCCCCCAGGGCTCTGTGCTGGGCCCACACCAATTTGTCATATGCTTCTCTGATGTCAAAGCCAATGTCAAGGGCCTCTGGCTAACCCAGTTCACAGGTGATTACAAACTGGAAGCAGATATTGAATTCCTCCAAGACAAGAACACCATTCAAAAAGGTATAACAGAGACAAAAGCTTGGTGCTAAACCCATGGCTTAAACCTTGATACCAATAAATGCATTATAGTATCTTTTGGGAATTCTGTCACCCTGGGTAACTATGTCATTAATAAAATACCCTTAAGCATTGATTCACAGGCCAGGGATCTGACAATTCATTTAGACAGCAACTTAGCCTTCACCCCACATGTGTCCAAAGTAGTAAGGAAATCCTTATATGTTGTTCAACTTATAAGCAAGGGCATAGCATCTAGGTCCAGAGAGGTCATCATGCTGATGTACTCAGTCCTCATCAGACTCTTCATAGAGTATAAGGATCTCGTCAGTATGTAACTGATGTAAAACATGCAGCAACTGGAAGATCCACAAAGGTTCCTTACAAAATATATACAGGGAGTAAACATAATGTTCTATGCTGATTGCCTCAAAGGGCTGTCTCTTTGCTTGGTATCACACAGACTTCTGACAGCTGATCTTTATCTGGCATGCAAGGCATCCCTGGACCCTGTTTTGATGTATCTTTTGCACATCTACACAACAAACAGCATCACAATGGTATCCCCCTATATAAATCAAATTTGTGAGTCACATTTGGGTTGCATGGTTAGGCTTATTAGGGCCCTAGTGGTTGTTAGCTTAGTATACACCTATGAACAGAGATTTATTATGTTAAGATGTTATGTGTCATGATTTACATATTTGTCATAAAGTGGGAATACTTGGACACCATGCTTCCTAACAATCTTTGCAAGTGGAACATCATATGTAGTGTTCATGCAACTCTTCAGCCTGTTCATAAGATTAACCTGACCATATAAAGAGCAGCTATGCTAAGCACTGTAGCACGAAGGGCAACAAAGTAATGTGGATGAAGACAAAAACTCATAAGATTTTGCCATAAGCTGTGTACTCCCATGCACACTACGTTAGAGGTGCTGATCAGTGCCACTATTGCAAAAATGCAGAGGACAAAGACACATGACCCAGAAGGAAGAAGATACAGAAGCTATGGGGGAGAGGGAGGTAGTGACCAAGTAGTTTTTGACAGAAGCAGGATAATGGTGGCAAAAACAATATGAAGGCAACAGCTGCACATCAAATAGTGTACTAAAAACAATCATCAATAAAAGTTTGCTTAGAATTAGAACCTTTGAAAGTATGCAAAAAAATCACTCAATAGAACTGAGTATTACCTCACCACACCACAAAGGAACACCATCATCTTGCACTTTAAATCATACAGTTAAACTGACAGTGACAACTGATTGAGGCAGAATGGGTGAACAAAGACAGCCAGAGAGGGGGAGAAAGAAATAACAGTATTGTCTAATGTACGTTTAGGACCACTTTATGGTGTGCTACACTTAGGTTGTTCCTTTTTATTAAGCTGTCACACTCTGTACAATAAAATGCTTGCTGTAGGGGATAAAGAAAGGGGAGGAAAATAAAAACACAATTAAGACATAGCAGGTTAAGGCTGGATTACAGAACTTCCATGTCAGGAAGGGAATGTTTTTCCAAATACTTTTTGCTGCATTTTCCAAATGCTGTTAATAAAATGTTTTAGTGGAGACAAATAAAGATGTTTGCAATTAAACATATGCTAGGTATATAAAATGTCATGAAATAATAATCTGACATACAGCTGTAATTGAACACATGATACTAAGCAAAAACATTGTTCTATCAATTGCAGATGTCTCAGCACACCACAAAGGACCTAGCAGTTCATTCCTTTCAGCAACCTAAGAACTGTTAGAGTAACTGCTTCAGACAACTGTCTTTACTGTTTAGTGCAGCAAATGTAAGCATGTTTGCATAAAGTGAATGTCACTAGTGTGGCTGAAATTAAAATCTTCAACTTTTGCCGTAGGGAGTTAAACAGCATTCACAGCAGATGCTGAGGACAAAAACTGAAGGCTTTTTGATGGGCCATTTTTGACCATGTGTGCTGTGTGTGATTAATTGTTATTTATTTAACATTTGTTTACTGGGAAAGTCCGACTTGGAACAAATCCAATTTTCAGCAGAGGCCTGGGGAGAAACACTCCAGATGCATGTCTTTGTAATGTGGAAGGAAACTGGAGTACCCAGAGAAAACCCCACACAAACACAGGGAGGACATGCAGACTCTGCACAGAAGGTACTCCAGCCAAGAATCAAACCGGAGAACCTCTTGCTGTGAGGCAACAACACAACTGCTGCACCACTGCACCGTCCAATAACATTCTACTTTTAGTCTAATATTTTTGAGCAGACTAAACATGTAAAAAAGGGATGGATAGGACAGTAGTGGAAATGGGGGTGGCAAGCAGAGGGTAGGACACAAGGGAACGAATACATAAATGTGCAGGAAGGTGATGGGGGAGCACCACAGATATCCACTTCTTCAGAACACAAATGCAGTATTGTACACACAATTTCATGACTTTGGAGAGTTACTACACCAGGGATGGGTGACGACAACAACAACAGCAAAATAATATTGTATAGCGATTTGGACCACATCAAGTGTGTCAAGATGACACTTTGACAAAGTGGAGAGCTATGAATGGGGAGTATTTTTTTTATGAGAGAAGAATGTTGGAGAAGGTGACGAGGAATGAGAGGGTCAGATAGATAGGATAGGTCAGAGCCATACAAGACATACAAAACAGACAGTGATGGGATGGTTATGGAGAGCAAGGGTTGGGTGAAACCATGATTGGTAAGGGACCTCAGAGGCACATTCATGTCCAAATAAACCAAACAACTGATAAAACAAAATAAAACCGACCAGCACCAAATAGTTAACCATTTATTGGATAAGGCAAAAGTGTAAAAGTGTAAAATCCACTACTTGTAATACTGTTATTTAGGGCAGTAATTTGTTCTTTTAAATTAGCAAGTTTGGTAATGTTGTTACGCAAAATTAAACGCATCATATCCATACCTGTGCGATCAAATAGAGCCACTAAATCCTGGTGAATCACAGAGCCTACTTCAATACCCATCGGCAGTTTTTAGATCCTCAGCCCCTTCAGGACTTGGTTGAACTCAATGGACCTTTCCAAAAAAAGTTGTCCATCTGTAAGGATTTGAAACGCTTTAGTGTTTTCTCAAAATCTTGAAGCTGCGTGTTAAGAGAAGTAGAGAACCAAAACCTGCATTATTCAATGTAGTCTGTCTAGCATTCAAAGTAGGAGGGGGCAACCATGCATCCATGTTCCTCCATACCTGATTAGGTGA
The DNA here is from genome assembly GCF_019279795.1 of Protopterus annectens. Classification (NCBI taxonomy): domain Eukaryota; kingdom Metazoa; phylum Chordata; order Ceratodontiformes; family Protopteridae; genus Protopterus; species Protopterus annectens. The sequence continues at coordinate 122,444,896 of NC_056737.1, forward strand.
AATATTTGAAATGTTGTCTCCAGCATTCATAGCATTGCCTTCATCCAAACAATTGCTGGCAGATTTCCTTGCATTGCTCGTACCAGAGGGTGTGTCCAAGGTAAAAAAGCTCCAACTGCGTTCTAGTCAAGGAAGAACTAGCCCCACTGTTAACTTTGTCCTGCATACATTTAATTAATTTTTGCGTAATGTCCATGTACTGTGCTATTAATAGTTCCATGTAGCCCGACCATATCCAGCCTGAGAACAGTGAGAATCTAGACCTCACCCGCAGAGCTGTCATCACTGTCTCCCTTGTCAGTTGTATGGGTCAGTGCCAGATGTGGCATTGTTTTGGCAATATGCTGCAGGACTTTTTCAACCCATAATGCCACCCAGCAGTCTTGTCTGCTCCTGATGGGTGGCAAAAGCACCACTTCCACTACTACTGCTCCCAGAAGGTACCCCTGCACCAGCACCTGTGGCAGAGCTACCTGACAAATGTGGAGCAGGAAGGGCAGGAGTTGTGGAGGCAGCACTGACAGCTTGTGACCTAGATCTGCTGGGAGTCTGTGCTGCCTGTCATGGTACCACCACAACCATCTGTGGAGATATGATGAGTCAAACCCTAGTGGTCAGTCTAGCTCGCTGTGCTGATGGTCATTATATATATATATATATATATATATATATATATATATATATATATATATATATATACATATAGGGGGACAAAACAGAGAGAGTGTTAGATCAATGGCATGTCATGTTAGTTTATTATTTCAATACATACACCAATATGAGCAATACAGAAGTGCACTTTGTCCACATCCAGATATGATGGGAAGGCATTAATGTGTCATAAATAAATCAATCACAATCATATGATATGACTACTAGAATCATGTATTTCACTATGCCTTATAATATATATGCTTTTAATTGTTAATGTCATGCAGTTTTGCAGCTAATATCTTCTAAATAATATCCTGAAAAAAACTTAATGTGGGTTTCTGGGTATTGAACCCATATGCAATTAAGCATACATCCTCACTGCCTATTGCAATCACCAAGAGGTGTTGCAGCAAGTATGTATGCTTGATATCAAAGTTAAGGTATATCTGCTCATGATTATATACAGTGATGGACTTAAAATACTTCTCTGCCATGCATTCAGACCTGATGCATACTTAGTCTCTTCTGATGAGCGTCATGGTTTTCTATACATTTGAGAAAATTATATATATATATATATATATATATATATATATATATATATATATCTATATATATATATATATATATATATATATATATATATATGTCTTTATATATATATATATTTATATATATATATGTGTGTGTGTGTGTGTGTGTGTGTATATGTGTGTGTGTGTGTGTGTATGTGTGTGTGTGTGTGTATGTGTATAATTAATAACTGTGTTTGCTGGCTAATTGGCTAATTAATGTCATATCATAGACAGTTGATGGGTCAGTATAACTACACAACTAAGGAAGGTTTGCAGTCTTAGATTCATTCTTCCATTGACTCAGTAGGTCCAGCTTGCTCCTTTTCATGTCACAATAGTAGTGATGACATTGCTCCCCAGTGCATGAGATGCCAGTTGCTCTACAGACAGCCTTGGCTAAGCTATTCTTTGCCTCAGCCTTATACCGAGACCTGGTATGTTCCTTCTGTAGCAGCCTAAAGTTGTAGCACTTCATCATAAGGAGTAGCACAAAAATTCTGGACTCCTCAATGCCTTACCTTTGTTCTGTAAATGGAATACCATCCCTACTGTCACTAGCCATGTCTGCAGCAGTCACGCTAGAAATATGGGTCTGAATTAGTGCTCACTTCAGATCATGCATGTAACAACCTGTCTATAAAGATGCACAACCTTGCCAGCTGCAGTTGTACAACCGAAAGCTCAACAATAGCTTGGCAGATTCGTTTACATCAAAAAGCACTGAAGGAATGAAATATGGCAGTGAAATTTGGCCATGTGTAATTCTTATCCTATTTACACATTTTCCAATGTTAAACATTGAAATGCTTCATGGTGTTTATTGTAATCATTGTTGATTGGAGGAAAAGAGTTATGACTTGTGAAAATTGGGTTGGTGAGACTTAAACACTAGTATGATTGAATATTACAATTTGGGATTTGAGCCTATGAGAACAAGAATGATAAGATGTTAAATTTTGCTTAACTGCCAGTGCCACAGGAGAACTTACTTTTCAACATGGTAATTAGAGACTTGGAGATTTAAGAATGAATGGAGCTATACTTCAGAAATGCCTGTATGTGTATGACATTAAGTAGTCATGGGACTACACTTCTATGTAAAAAAGCAGTATTTGTGGTAGTAATTACATTTCATTTGCATGTAGTTGTATGACCTGAATTATACATGCTGGATTATGTCACACACATACTTCACAAGACACACTGCCCTAAATTATAAGTGATAAGTCATAATAATTATAACAAAAAATTGTGCAATCATGTCTATGTAAGTGCATTCTAAATGAAATACCATCATTGTCATGTTTAAGATAATTTACACACATTATATTCGGCTTCTGTAGCAAGCATTACCAATACATTTATTGCATTAAACACAGGGGAGAATTCAATAAAGCCTACACTGGCTTTTTTTCTGTGAAGGCATAATGGCACAGTGCTTACATGGAAGTATGCAGATGGGCGATCCAGTAAATGGAGCTGAGAGAGACGTGCACGAGTGTGCTAACACAAACATGTTGTGGGATGAAAATCACCTCATAAGCAGGTGAAATGCATGCAAATGAGGGTGGTAGAGTGATCCAGCAAGCAGATAGGCAGTCCTGCAGACCCTGTGTTGGTGTCCGTAATGTACACAGAAAAATTCTGTGTACAGGATGTGAAAATGACACCAGGTACTCTAAAAGGCTACTTAGAGTGTCAGAAATACCATAGTGGATACATATATGTTTAAATCTATCCACCATGTGTCCAAAACCAGGAAAATAATGTAAAATAATTTTATTTTTTTAATACACTAGGTATTGTTTGCTCATTGTGCAGCAGTGCGCAAACATGCCATTATGGAAAAAAAATATATAAAAGAGTGTAAAAACAAGAATTTGTGAGAATATAACAGTAATGCATTATAGGACCCTCAGTGGAGTATGTACAATGTTACACAGCTGTGGCTGCTGACGAGGCAGAGCCTAGAACCGTGTAGTTTCCAGGTTTGGTGTGCATATCTGTATGCAAATGAGCTGGGGTTACTGAATAGCAGAAATGGATATCCATGTCCATAGATCCCATCTGTGTAGGCACAGAACCATGTTGGTGTCCAAAGAAGAGGTAGCTCTCATCAAAGGGGGGTGTGTCCAAGTGCTTGTAAGTGCATTGGAGCACAGCAGCGCCTGTTTGTATGGCATGCTGCTGAGCAGGATGAGTGTACATTGAATGCTAAGATGTGTTTATCACTGAGGCATCTATTTCATTGTATTTGCGCATGTTTGCACGGGGCACCACTGTGCTGAACATGACCTTCCATGAGGTTGTGTCTATAAGCTGCTAAGCTCTGTTTATCTTTGTAGTGCGGGTTTGCTCAGTGCACTGCATTGCTCAGCAAGGAAGACTGTCAAAAAAAAATTGGCTGAGAATGCCAGTGATATATTAATTACTGATGAGCCCTATTTCACTTAAGCTAGGGCCATTAAAACCCCTTAATGATGTACTTGGCAGGTGGAATGCATCATAGGTAGCCAATCTCAGAGGCTACACCTACAGCAAAGCAATATAAAATATGCATACACCCTACAATCTGATTATTCCCCCATACTCTGCACCACTGGTGTGTAGACTTGGGAATTGTAACTGACAGAATGCTAGGGACTGCTGCAGGTCTGCTACATCTATATGTGCTAGATGTTGAAGTAAATGCAGCTGCTGCTGATGTTGACCATAGGTCCAGATAGAGAAGAAGAAGAGTGTTCAGGGCCAGTGTAACCTACCAGGACCTACATGAGCCAGATATTGTAGAGTGCTACTGGGTGGACAGGGACATACTACAAGAACTCAATGAGCTCTGCTGACCTCAACTCAGACCCAGAGCCAACAGAGGGGAACCCATCCCAGTGGAAACAAAGGTATGTGCAGCCCTTAGGATACTAGGTACAGGTGCTTTCCAAAGACCAACTCAGGACCTGATGGGGGTCTCACAGGCATATGCCGCCAGGGTACTCCACCATTTCCTGGATGTCATGCTACCACATGCCAGTGCGAACATTTATTTTCCCCACACCCATGAAGAGGCAGCCAGCAGTATGTGACTCTTGTAATGTGTAAAACACTACCCTGAGGTACTGGGTGCCATAGATTGTACTCATGTACACATCAAGGCACCACCTGGTGAAGAGGGTTGAATCTACTTCAACCACAAGGGGTACCACACCATCAGCTGTCAGATACTGTGCAATGCCCAGGGCATTATCCTGCATGTGTGTTCTGGCAGCCCTGGCAGTTATCACAAATCCCATATCTGGCACCCATCACAGCTGTACTAGATGTTTGCTAGGAGGGACATCCCACCCAGCCATTTACTGGGGGATCCTGGCTATGCATTGGAACCGTGGATGGTGACACCCATCAGAAATGCAGACACACCCACAGAAGAATGCTGTAATGAGGCACACACACAAATTAGGAACATCATAAAGCATGTGTTTGGGCTGTTGAAGTCATGGTTCCAGTGCTTCAATATATCTGGTGGATTCCTGCAGTACTCTCCAGCCACATGTGCACAGATGTTCACAGTATGTGCCATGCTACACAGTATGAACCTGCAGAAACAGCTGCAGCAGGATCAGCAAAGGGAAGGGATATATAGCCCCCCACCAGTGCCTAGGTCACCACAGCCACACCCACAGGGGAAACTAAGGAGGAACCCCCTGAGGCTGTCTCTGTAGGCAGAAGTAGGCATGCCCAATATGCCCTGGCCTTGGCCAAGAGACAACACATACCACATCACTGACAACCTAGGGCCCTAGGGACTAACACCTTACTCTGACTCACATACATATTACTAAAAATGATGCCAGCCAGCCCACACAACCTGTACCTTACCATGTATTGGCTGTGGACTGCGTGCATCAGACAGAGTTAGCCCCGAAATACAGGTCTGTCAACTGCTGCATTCACACGGTAAGTCACTCTCCTATACACCACTTGTAAGGGGTACTGCAATATGGTAGCATATGCATGGACCTGCTGCATGTATGTAAGGAAATATAGTGGGCTACATATAGTGTGCTACTGGGCTACATGCAGAGATATATAGTGGGCTACTGGGCTACTTCTACTGATCTAACAACCACTTGGGACAACAGGTACTGTGTTCACTAGAATATCCCCCATATGGCTGGAAACTCCATGCCATTATTCAAGGGAAATGCCAAAAGGTGGGGACACAGGACATTCGCATGACTGTCTATGCCAGCAAAGCATGGGTTGGTCAGCACCCACCCCAAACACATCAGTGTTCCCATACAACTGCTGCAACAGAAGTTTGCAATGATATACCAGCAGACCAGATAATTTCTGTATGTTATTAATAGTGTGAGGGATGAAACTTCTCTGTCTGGTGGCTGGTGTGGCTCACTGGGCCAGGGAGAGTAGCATGGGCGATGGTGTTGATGGTTCGAATTTGGCAGCATCCAGCATATTTTGCATGTGAGGTACTCATATGGTGGTATTCCTACAGACTGTCATAAACCCTCAATCTGTTACTGCAACAATGCCAGACAAAGCCAGGCGGGACAAAGGGCCATACCAATTGACAGACATTATACACACTCTGACTAATGTAGCAGGTGCCTAGTATAACAGGAGGCTGCAACAGGTCAGATTAGCTGCAGGATGTAAAGACCATCACTGAAATGTGTCAGTAGTTACAACAAGTCAGTGACTGCTGTTTACAGTATAGTACCAGAAAACCACAAATGTATGAGGAACAGAGCAGACATATGGGGCAAAATGCTGGACATTCTGCAAAAACATGTGCATGTAGAGATATGCAGATTGTCACACCCTGTGTGTGGTGTTACATCATGTACCTCAGTCACATCATACCTCTCAACTTCTTAGAGCAGGAAATCTGGCCAATGCCATGAGTAAAAGTGGGACCAAGGCCCGCACATAGGGACAGGTTTTAAATATTAGCTCTTGCAAACATAGAATGTCGATAGAATAACAGGTCTTGCTTTCACATGAATTTCCTAATGTGTATAGAGTCTGAAACTCAATTGTCTGTCATTATTTATTTACTTCATTCTGCATTGATTTGCCACTGATGTGCCAGAAAAACACAATTTATTTAAAATGAGCCAAAAATATGATGCAAAATTCTGCTCAGTCTGTGAAGTTCTGTACAGTTGTGAGGTATGAGTCACATATTAAGGTCAACAAACAGCTGGGGAATGCCTTGGACAATATCGGGGAAATGCAGTACTGTGGTAACAGGTGCAGCAGCCAACGGCCTGCAGCACACATAATCCTGGACTGCAGTATAGGTAGTTCTGGCCTGGAATCAACTTGTAAGTACTGACAGTCACACTGGACATCCTCCTACACTTTGATAACTTGAGCACAAGTCTGTTGCTTCTACCACCCAAAGACCTGCTATGTGGAAATATATCTGTACATACATACAGCTATGTATACATATCTGCCTCTTCCTATCCCCCTCATGCTTGATCAGTGTATCTATCAGTATGTGGCACATATATATATATATATATATATATATATATATATATATATATATAACAAGAGATATATAGCTATATAAAGTACAATGATATATAGACTCTCCACATATATCTACATAGTGCATTTACATAATGTACCCACACAACAACATTTAAGGAGACATCCCTGTTATACACATTTATATAGATATGGGTGGGGATGTACGAATGTCTATGAACCTATGAACCTATGATGGGGTTATCTCTACTTACACATCACAACAGTTGTCTGATAGAACCAGATCAAGGCTGCAACAGTACATAATCCACTCATCTACAGGCCGCTGTGCCTGCAGTTTGTCACCCTGTAGCCAGACACAGGTACACAGGTGGTGTAATGTACAATGGGTGCAACACATGCCTTGGACAGGCCATATTGTCCCTGGCCACATATCTGCCTATCAAACTGCAAACAGCCACATATGGCGAGACTAGTAAGTGTACACACATAGCAGGGATATTACCAGGTATGCCACCCCTAGGACACTAGATATAATAACAGTGCCAAGCAGTATCACTCTGCAGGCCACACATGCTATCTAACACAAGGACACTTTGCATAGTCCACAAGTATTGTGCCTGCATCAGCATATACAACACACATAACCCGTGGCAAGTGGAATAAGTACTGTGAGCTGTAGTGTGTAATACTAGATAGGTAGGAGTTTTAATCTCACATCATCCAACTCTGTGTGTTTCTGTGGGTATCAATATATCCCCTCACAGCACTATGGACATCCCCTTATAGGTTACCTTCATGCAATGGTATGCATTTTATGGCCCTGTGACTGGCTGCTGGCCTCTAAATTTCCTCCTCTACAAAGCCTGCCTCTAAATTCCCTCTTCTACAAGACGTGCTGATGCCATCCACCTTAAGATCACTGGCTGACAATCTAATAACAGATGAACTCTATGACCCATCCAATAAGCACTGCAAGCTATAGGCTGTATTACTAGATAGGTAGGGGTTCTAATCTGACCCATCTTACCCTTTGTGTGCATGTAGCAATATATCCCTCACAGCAATATGGGCATACCCACATGGGCTATCTCCATGCAATGGCATGCATTTTATTGCCCTATGACTGGCAGCTGGCCTCTAAATTTCATCCACTACAAGGCTTGCTGATGTCAACCACCTTAAGAGAACTGGCTGACAATCTAGTAGCAGCTAAACTCCATGGCACATGCAATAAGTATTGCAAGCTGTAGTGTGTAACAGTAGATAGGTAGGGGCTCTAATCTCACATCATCCAATGTGTGTGTGTGTGTGTGTGTGTGTGTGTGTGTGTGTGTGTGTGTGTGTGTGTGTGTGTGTGTGTGTACATATGTCCCTTTGCAGCACTATAGACTTGCCCATCACTTTTCTGTGTGCAATGGTTATGCAATTAAGGCCCTGTGACTAGCCGCTAGCCTCAACATTGGCCTACTTTACAAGGCCTGCTGATGTCATCCACCTTAAAACACTGGCTGACACTCTAATATCAGATAAACTCTGCGGTGCATATGGTAAGTATTGCAAACTATAGTGTGCATTACTAGATATGAAAGGATTCTAATCTCACAGCATCCAATTTGTGTGGGTGTGTGTGTAAATATATCCCCTTGCAGACATGTTCATGTCTGTGCAATGATTATGCAATCTATGGCCCTGTGGCTAGCCACTGACCCTAAGTTGCCCTCATCTACTTAAGCATACTTGATGTCTGCCATCATCTCAATTTGTAAGTGCAAAATACCCAGGTGACACATATCAAGGGTAGCAGACCTTGTCACAGGGTATGAAGCATGATGACACTGACTGTCCCCATTGTCCTTGACACACTGTTTTACACATATGCACCTAGGGAGCCATGCATGTATACTGGCATACTTTGCTGATGTCATATTTTTTCTGTGTTGCCTTGCCATCCTGTGCTGCTGTAATGCCACCATGTGTCCATAGTTTAACTGCTCCGACTCCCGGGACAAAAACATGCACAGATCCATGACACACCCATCATTCTGTAACACTACTGCTAGTGTACCATCAGGCAACAAAGATACACAAAGTTTGATGTGTAGTCATGACACATGCCAGCATACAATACCTGTCATGGCCCACAACAACTGCCATGGCATAACGCTGCTGCACTACCTAAACACATGTAAAGTAATATAGTCACTCTATGGATCAGACACATATTTGCAGGTCCCTGCATCAATGGCATATATGGCAGGGATGTTGCACAGGTCTGCACAGGGTGTGGTGTGGGAGTTCCAGAGGCCTAGACTGTGCCAAACAGTTGACAGCATATGTGTGAGTCAGGAAGGTCTACTGGTTAGATGGGCCATGGAGAGGTGCCGTGTGTGTCTGTTGGTGACCTGCATGTGGCTGAAGTGTTGGAGTTTGTGCATGTACACAATCAAGCCCAGTGATAGCCCTACACATGTGTATGGTGGACAGCTGTGGACCATACATGGTAGTGTAGACAGCTCACCATCTGTGGCCATGAAAATGGGAACTGGCTTCACCAGGAATAGCAGTGGCACCACCATGCCCAAGGTCAGATGCAGTTCTAGAACCTAATGATGACTGCTGTCTGCTGGACCTGTGTCCCCCATGGGACTTCCCATGACCATGTGCCCATGGCCTGTGTGGACAGCACACTTCCTCTGTAGCACTGGAGGTACTGCCACTACAGGCGAGTGAGTGTGCATGGCCACATGGACTCTCAACAGATGGTGTTGCTGGCCTATGTCCACGTGTCCAAAGCCTAACTCCAACCAGATGTTCCAGAACAGACAATGTGCAGTCAAAGACAGACACTGTCTCAGCCCACCATCTGTCCACTGCATCAGTAAACCAATCCAGGGTGTCACCACTGCGGTGGAGGCAGTTATGGATGGCAAACTTGTGCTGCATCCATAACCCTAAGCATCCATCTGGTGTTGCATTCAGAACATGCCTGTGCCTCCATGATGGCCCAAAATATGTGGTGAGTGACCCATGATGTGACACCTGTGACAGGTAGTGGATGGGCAGCAGTCCTTCTTCAAGCACCCCTGTTAATCTGCCTGTGTGGGACCTCGCCAAGTCTCTGGTAATGGCCAGTGTCTGCACTCATAGAAGCCATAGCTGTCACACTGTCCTGTGCACCGTCATCACTCTCTAACTGTCCAATATCTGTGGCCTCTGGGGACTGGGTATGTGTGGCATACTGACTGTGTGCAGGGACAATGGGGGCAGAAGAAGAATGTCAACCTCTGGGATAGAGTCAGCCCCTGATAAACCCACCTGTTCCTCACTGTAGCCACCATCATCATTAGAGTCTGATGAGACAATGACATCAGGTTGTGAGGAGGACAGACTCCAACCCCCCCCCCCCATTCACCTGTGAGAAGCATGAAAAAAGCAGTACATTACTATCTGCACTATTATATATGGCAATCCACACAGATTCATGCATATGAAGATCCACAACTACATTACACATCCACATCTTCTCATCTCTGCTCCCATGTACAACAGACAAACTCACAACATACACAGAGAAGTCAGACCCTTTATAACATACACTTCAGCTGCATCCAGTTAATGTTGCCAGTACAATACACCTGTGAGGTATGCAATATGACCGTATGTAGGACAGAATGACACATAACACCCAGTGCACATAGCTTGAGAATGATATGTCAATTGCAGTATCACTGCCCCAGCTATGTACCATCTCCCTATTGTGTTTGAACAGGCATCCTGGAGTAATTGCCTCATGTATAGCAGGCTGCATAGTCACCCATAACTATAAGTGTAAACATGTTAATGTTTATACAAATACACACCTGTGATTACCCAGTCTATGCACTGTAGTTAACTGTTCCAGACTGGGAACATGCAAATAGTCTATTCTGGCTAAGCACAACAGCTGTACATAGGGTGAAATGGCAGCTCTTAACTTTCTTTGGAGATATATGATCTGTAAAGCAACAGTATCACACTTACCAGGTACAGGACCATGGGTTTTGGCCATACCTGACAGACGTATGAAAAGGTGAGGGACAGGAATTGTCAGCATCACCAAATGTTGCAGTGCTACAAGGTAATATATGCATATATCCACATGTACAGTAGCTACTGTGATAATGGCTATATTGCTGACATTCTGAGAATCCGAAGAGGATCCTAGGCCTTGAACACATGCCCTACATGGACAGACTCAAAAAACTCCAGCTTTTCTCTGTCTCATATCATCCATTAATAGGTGATATCTGCATGACTTACAAAGCCATGTCTGATCCAGCCCTGTTAGAAACATTACACCTAAATAAATCCCAATCACTCCACACCACGTGCTACAGGGACCTCAAACTCATTACCATAATCAACAGAACATACAGGAGGGACAAGTTCATAACCCAGAGACTGCCCATGCTCTGGAATAGACTTCCCATACATGTCAAGCAGAGCACCTAACTGACCCTTTTCAAGAGAAATCTTGATGACTGGATGGGAAATAGAAAGTTCACCCCAGGATCACTCTAGTGGCTCTACTTGATAAAGGCACCAAGAACTAATGGTGGCATGATGCCAGGGCACTTGTATGGGCTAGACTTGTAAAGGGTCCAGGGTCGTTGGCCTAGTACACACCTATGAATCTATGTGTGCACAACTGTCCATAAAATCCAACACCCCCGCAATAGAGATAGACTTGACACCCATGTACTGGTATGTACAGCCTGCCACAATAACTGATACAGTATTACACTGGTGAACACAGTAAGCTTACCTGGATGCTCCTATTCTGTGTACACTGTGACACCTAACTCCAGGATGTATGGTATGATAGATGCCTGGGAGCTGTTGGTTGATCCTAGGTTCACCAGGAATTCATCTGTGGCTAAGAGCGGTTTTTCCATCTCAGGCCTTCCACAGGTGACAGCACAATCCCTGGCAACAGCAGCTGCCCTTTGCCATGCAGCATTCACCATATCTGTGGACCGATGCTGGACCTGCTCATGGGTTCTGTCCTGCTGGCCAACCTGATTAACGGCCTGCACAAGGCCTGCCCACAATGCTGCCTGCTGTTCACAATTGTGCTGAGCCCTTCTGTGATGGTGGTGCCTGAGACCATCCAGTATGATGTCATTCTCTGCAGTTGTGAATGGTGAATGTCTCCTGTGATACATGGTTACTGATTTCAAGAGGGGAACACATTACAGGACAAGATACATGAATGTCCACTATGTACAGATCCTGCATACCCATAATGGTCTGCAATATCCACTCCTCCCTCACATGTCATACCCCACAATCTGGTAATACATGACATGTGTGGATATCACCAAGACAGTAGCAATACTGGGTTATGTCCTTTTGTGCAGAGACAAATTCTGATGTATGTCCCTACACCAATTACTGCAGTCTACTGTGGTGTGCCCCAATGGGTAAATTCCTACTAAGATGTCATAGGCCACCATCAGACAAATAGCAGTGTGCTATTACAACAACTATATGGGGACAGTCCAGCAACACCAGTGTGCCACAATGACAGAAAGCAATGTAAACTTGCTGCAGTATATGTCCCCTGTAGGCATTATACATCTCAACTATACAGATGTTTGCAGAATGTCAACATGTTTGCCTCATACATGTGGTCCTATTCACGCATACCTGTGGATGTCTGACAAATGGTCAGTCAATCATTGATGGTTTATGTCAGAATATATAGTTAGATTCTAACATTCACACATAATACCCCTCAGAAAACAGTTATGCTGCAGTAATATGTGTTAGTCTACCCACGCTCTTATAGTGTATGGGCAATATACATATATATACTCTGCCACTGAGTTTGGCCCTTTAGCCCATCATTAATTATGGCTTTGTCCTGATTTCTTGCTGTAGAAGGTTGACAGATATATTAGGCAAAGCTCTCAACCAAACTGGGGCACATGTCAATGATGCAGGGATGTAGGCAGAGTACAACAGGGATATTCAGGGACACTTTTACAATGTTATAACTATGTATATGACACATTCACAGAAAGAGAGGAGGTGACATACAGTACATCATTTGAAGTTACAGGAGTGTACACCCTTAGGTATTGTCAATATATACTACATGTAATCCACTAGCTTTCCTACAACAGCCAACCACTGTGGGAGGGATTGACAGGGACAGAGCTGAGATGTGCTGGAAAGCAGGTACAGGTGTGAGTCATGCCTGTAGATGTAAGACAGAAGAGTATCAATGACATCTCAGTACCATAGATCTACAACAAGCCTACTGCTGTACTCCCTTTTATCCATATCTCCATCCTCCCATGTGGATACATCTATTACATACCTGGTGGAGTGCAGTATTCCTTTTTTGAATCTTTCTGCTGGAAAAGCTTGTAGCATACATTGTCTGTCTGAATGAAATCTCATACAGACCTGTTCCCCAGCACCCGTTGCTTGCCTTTTCAAGGTAATGCTCATTAGCAGGTAATTACCTCTGCACCAATCAGTGTTTCAGAATTGCTAATTGCAGCCAAAACAGCTGAATTGCAGTATCAGTTGCCAATGACATGCCACCACAGTGCAGTACATAAGACCTTCATGTAGGCCTTGGCCCTTTTCTTACTGTTTGAGATGGACATTGCTGAGGTATGGAGACTACAGCATCACAGAAGGTAGGTGCAACCAATGTTGACTGTAGAGATTTGCACAGCTTTGCCTCATATGTTTAGTCAGTTTTTCATAGCACTGTAGTCATCTGACAGCTCACTGGCAAGCATTGGGGTGATGTCATACCCTACAGAATGTTCATGCTAATGTAGTAGTTTTATTCTATCAACCTACTATTTTTGTAGGGGCAAACTGCTGAACATGTCCCTATCTGTGGGCATTTGACCCCACCAGTAAGTATTGCTGTGTCCAGATCCCTTGATCTAGCAGGTTGGAAGGTATGATAGGTCTGTAGCAGCTATCTTTACATGCAGTTGTGTATGCTGCAACCTACAACACATGGGGGGGTTTAACACTTTGTTAGACAGCAAGCTGTATGTGTAACTGTGGCAGCTGTGTCAGGCTGTCATTATGATGGAGCCAGGGTAAGGATATTCTATACAGTCCATTCAGTGCATGTGCGTAAGGTACATCTGTTATGCAACAGTGTGAATAACAGATTGCTAGGCAACATACAGTTAGGCCATATGGATATGTGCATTGTGCCTCTGTCTGCAGGCTTTTATCTTAAAAAACTGGGTAGCAGTTAATTAAGTAGCAGTAAACTGTGGAGATTAAGACTGCAAGACATAGTCATTACTAGCTGTCTGCACAACAATGTAATGGAAGTCCATCATAACACTGGACTGTGTGTGGCAAAATGTACTACCTGCAAGGTATTTAACAGACTGAGCTACTGAGACACTGCAAAATCATGTGTATTTGCAAGATATATGTGCACATATACAGGCTGTGAGAGACATTCCTACATCCATGAGTATTGTGTGGCTTTATATGGTTTTATTTCTGCACCGAGGTCCCAGTTGTACATGTATTATGCCATAGTTGCCTTAGCAGGTGTCTTTCTACAAGTTGCTGATAAAAGGGCACATATACCTGCTATCACAGGCCTCACGCACATCCATTGGTATGTCTTTGGCTGTCAACTGGTGTATTATTGCACCAGGGTCCAAGGTACACTCCTATTTTTCCTATTCCTGCTATATATCATTTACATGCTTAAGGACAGCAGGTAGCATTCAGTATGTATTGCTGGAAACACCTATGTAACCTCAAACCTGTGTGGTATGGTAGATTAATGCACTGTGCTATAGTTGAGGAGGACCTGGGTTTGACAGTAAGCAGAGGTGTTTATTTTCTACATGTGAGTAACACTGTCATAGACACATATAGACATTAGAGCTCTTTAAAGCTCATTTAAGCTGAGCTAAGCAAAGCAGCACAGTGCAACCTGGATCTCCATACAAATATGCGCAAACCCACAGTAAAAAATATAAAGAAAAGAAAAAGAGGATGATAGGACAGTGGTAAAATGGGGGCAAGCAGGGGGAAAACATGGTGAACAGCAGGTAGGGATGTGAAGGAAGGGTGTAGGACAGAACTATAGCTATCCATTTCTTGTACAGCAACAGCTGTGCATTTTGACAGATTTTGTAGATACATTTGGACTCTCAAACTCCAGAGAGAGGGCTAAGGACAACAAAAATGTTTTGTCAAGCCAACTGGACCATATTAGTTGTGTCCAGTGGACACATGTGAAATGGAGAGCTATGTATGCAGCAATATTTTTTTGTGGGACAGGTGTCCTTTTTTTTTTTTTTTTTTTTTTTTTTTAAGGAGAGAGTTGAATGTAAGAGAAGGGCCATAAATGCATTTGGGGAGGTCAGTTGGGTAGCAGAGGATCCAATAGCAGATAGACAACACAGACAGAACAGCAGACAGGGGCAGTGTGTGATACATGAGGGGGGTAAACACCTTGGATGGGGGAGGTTGCTGTGGAATCAGAGATGCACGTGCCTCCAGAATGCAGCAGCATGACTGAGGTCCACAACAATGGGCAGTCCACATTGCTGTGCCAACCTGCCCCACCAGCTTGGCCAGTGTGCCCTGAATCTGGTGCAGGTGATGTTCATAGATCCAATGAATGATCCTGCACACCATGGCGGTAGTTGCTGTTGGGTGGTTACTGCACCTTCACCACTGCTCCCAGGGGGAGGCTGTGCACTGTCCCCTGTGGCAGTTCAATCTGACACCACAGGTGGTGCAAGGGGCAGTGGAGGGGAACCACCGGCCTGGGTCCCAGACTTGCCAGGACTCCCTGCTACGGCCAGTTGAGGTAGGGTAGGCAGATCACCTGGAACCAGCCTACCATGACATGCTGTGGTGATGGAGGTATAGCAATAAGTATAGGTTAATTATGAAGAAAACATATTGTTAGTAATAACAGCATGCCAGAACAATGGTAATAACCCAAGTACATAACAATGCACATCATGTGAAACACAACAATAAATAACAGAACAGTCAGTATAATAACTGCATGCCAGTAACAGTTAGGGCATAAGGCCAACAAAACAGGTAATTCAACAAGATATGTTGATATGCAACCATTATAATACATAACAATATTAAACACATGCCCTAAAAGACAAGTTTAGTGTAACAACATAGGTTAATAGTGAACCATAACCAATGAATAACAATAATAAATAAATGAAGATAAGGGGTGGGGAGAGAGAAAAACACAGGTAATTAGTACTATTATTGGCTATATACATGACAGCAGTACTAATATCTACTCTCAAGGTCTGTCCTTTCTTTCTGTGTACAAGTCCCCTATAGCTGCTGTAGCACATACATACCTCTCAAGCTATCAGCATGGGACAGTATGAACCAATCAGTAACAACTGTGGGTACACAACTACACAGAACACAAGTACATCAGGTGGACCTGTATAACTACCAAGGTATATTGTGGGATGATATATTAATACTTTGCTATTTAGGCAGTATTGTTGATGATAGACCTGTGACAGAGGGATTACGCACTACTAAGTACATTACTTGACAGTGTGGCACTTGAGAGACATGTATGTGTACACCACAGAAACTAAAGAACTATCATGTCTTGCTTGGCAGGCATGGGGATAGAAACCAATAGCAATGACTGCAGAGGACAGCTGCATGGCATGTATGAATTGGCTGCAGCAACATTCTTACAGGCATCCCAGGCATACAGCCATACAAAAAATACACATAACTTATTTCACTTTATCTTATTTTTATAATATTTATTTCCTTTATTTTGTGCTGTGTTTTCACATTCTAGCTAATGATTCAAACAGTCTGTGCCATCTAAACACACAATTATTTACTGATAATATTGGCTACTTCATCCATTTACCTCTATTTCCCATGGAAAGAGAATTTGTGAGCATTATGTAGTAAAACCTAGCACTGGAGACGAACCCTGGTCTGTGTGTGCCAACATGGACTTCATGCAGTGCATTTAACAAACGGAGATACTGAGTCACTGCTGTGTACTGTCTGAATGCTATTTTCTTAGAGCTTACCTGGAAACAAAATGTGACCTGGCAGTACTACTACAGTTTTATAGAAGCCTGCAGTGACAGTAGAACACACATGCATGAAGTGCAAGCATGACAGAGACAGTAGGATAACTATACATTACCATATAGACTGCAAGTGTACACAATATATTGTTAGTAGGTTCAAATATCTGTTAAGTCAACAAACAATATCAGATCATGGCGTGGGCTACCTCACCCATATACCTTGCAGAACAGTTCTCATAATTAATTTCTTGCAAAACAGTTCTACTTCCACACTTATTACATAACAGACTTTATTGGACATACCTTCATGCAGTTCCTGGAATAATCTCAAGTTTTTATTGCGCAACAGTTGTAATTATGTAGGTGTTGCAATACAGCTTAATGTCCACACTTATTACACTAGAAGCTTTATTGTAAATACTTTCTTACAGTTAATGCTTTACTGTTCCCTTCTTATTGCACTTCAGTTGTCAGTATTCACTTATTGCTGTACAGCTCTATGTCCACATTCATTGCAATACAATCTTTACTGTATATACCTAATTACAGTTAATGCTTTACTCTTTCTTGCTTATTTCAAAAAAGTTAGCAGAATACATCCATACTCACCATACTCACGGCACAACCTGGGCAAGCATCTGACATTCGCCTCGATGTTGTGAACCCTATACTCTGCAGCTGTTAGGAGAATAGAACACCATTATGCATACCAGTTTACCAGACATTCAGATTAGATATTGGTAGTACAGTGGTAAAAGTACTTACATACATGTGGGACATCCCCTGCCCAAAGTTCTTGGACCCAGGTGTCCAAGAGATCCCTCTTACATCCATTCAGGTCATCATAGTGGTGACAACACTTCTCACCTGTGGGGGGTACCAGTTGCACTGATGAGGTCCCTTGCCACACAGACCCAGGCCTCTACCATGCACTCGGAGCCTTGGTAACCTCCCTGCAGAAGTGACCTTCATGTCTTTTTACAAGTAGTCCAACCATGGCCCTGGACTCCAGGATGCCCTAACACTGCGCTTGAAAATATGAACCCTCACCAAAACCTGCCATAGTATCATTCAGAGACAGAACTCCAAATGATTATGATGTATTCCCACCTATTGGGCTTGCTATAACCTGTTTTTCCACCCTTACACACCATTGGGCAACATTTAAAAAAGCATAGCTTAGCAGTGTGCAAACTAGAGCAGCTGACCTGAGTAGTGTGAAAATTTGAAAATCCGTATGCTTAGCAGTGCTTAGCTGTGCACAAACCAGTTAAGCAGAGCCAATCAGTGCATGAACATTTTCAGCCATTATTGTGTTTATGCTGTGTTTTTCAGGGTTTAGCAGGTCTTAGCAGAGCTTAGCAGAGCACAGCAGGCCACCATTTAAAAATAATTGCCATAATTCGTCCAAACTAAATGCTTATTTTCCCTTCCATGTATTCAAACCCTGCACCTGGTGCTTATAAGGCCATAATTCCACCCATTGTCTACATGGGTATGTGAAATTCTGCTATACCTTTATATATACCTATGAGTTAAGTATAAGCACTACTGAGAACTGCACCATGCCACACAAACCTGCTCAGCTACACTTAAACCTGAAATTTAATTAAGTAATTAAATGCATCCGGTTTCTATTTTCAGATGTCTGGCAGGTGTGTCGGACAATGCTTACCATTGCTGTGTTCCATGCCACACCACTCAGTGCAAACATGCTTTTTAAACTAAAAAAATACATTGATATACTGAAATTGGACAGTGCAGGGTGTATTTTACTCATCTATGGACACAGTTAACACTACACTCCCTACACTGGAACCTGTGTTCTGAGAGACTGCTTTTCAATCTACCTGGAAATATACAAAGCTAAGTATATCTTTTTGGTTTTAGAGTTTGTACTGTTAATTGTTGCTTATAGTTTTTCAGATCTCTGCTGAAAGTGTTTTGTCCCACCCACCGTCCCTATTTATGGCTCGTAGTTTAAATTTGGTGGCTTTTGCAGTTGCCCGCCCCACTGTAGATTTGATCTGGGACACTCCCCCAGTCCCATCTCTTTACCACATTCTACATAATAAACTCCTTCTGAACTAGCTTTTAGTCCTTTTTAATTTAATTGCATTTTTTAAACTGTGTTGGTCTAATATTGCTACATACACAAGTGTGCTAGCTTGCACTGCATGCAAATTGTTTTTACTGCTGTTTTAGCTACTTTTCTGTAAAAAAAAATACTGTAAGCCTGTTTCCTACCTTTCCTGTAACTAGTGTAGTCCAGATACAGATATGCTGTATCCAGGACTGTATGTAAGCTTCTGAGCACCCCCAATCCTTTCTGTGTTGGAGGAAAGCCTTCTAGTTTATCAGTGGGACTGGTAAGCACTAGGTAACCTGTCTATCACATAAGGATGGCTCTGGCCCAGAAATTGTAGCTACTAGCCGTTTGGGCAATCTTTTCCATCTCTCTCAACTTTCTGATTTGAAAGCCTGCATTTGCACTTGTTTCTGTCCTGTAACTTGTCTAGTGCAGATACAGATTCTTAGTTTTAGCACTTAAATTTGCTTATTCATGCTCAGCACTTGTTCAGAACTTGCAAGCACTAAATAAGCTACTAATTACTATAGCACTCAACATTCCTCTTTACCTAGAGGAAAACAGTTGTTGTACTTACTTTTCTCACTTGCTTAGAGAAAAACAGCTCTTGTATTCACTTTCCTCACTTATCTAGAGGAAAATATTTTTTTATTCAGGCATGTCCAAGGGTCAGCTACCAGTGTTCTCTCCTGTGTATTTGATGAATCTGGGCATCTTGAGGCAATGTATAAATTGCCTCATGTACACAGACAACCATCTCCTCCTACCACCCAACACTACAACCTGTGAGAGATGCACTTATCTTGCCAAACTGGAGGTAAAGCTCTCTCCAACCAAGACTGAACTTGACAGAAAAGAGGAGAAGGTAAACATTTGCACCACACCACACTCATCACATAGTCTCACTAAATCTACACCACCAAAATCCACACATAGTAACACAAAAACATTAGCGGAGGCTCTCAATAATAATTTGCCTAATCAACAGAGACCTACAAAGCAGAAACGCAAGCAACCTCCATCCCCCAACACAACCGAAAGACACATAGCCCACAGACTCAGTGTGCCTCTCAACCACAGCCAATAAGGCAAATCAACGTACCCAACACACTAGTCATAGGTGACTCTATAGTCAGGCACACTGATGTCCCACTCACCAGGCTAAACAAGGAGAAGGTTACTGTCAGCTGCCTGTCAGGTGCCAGGGTCCACCACATAACCCACTCACTATGGTCACTCCACAACAAGTACAAATATGAATCTGTCATTGTCCATGTTGGTGTGAATGACCTAAGACATACCTTCCTGGACTACATGAAAAGAGACATGGAAGAGCTCTCTGATCTTGTAGCCCATGCAGGTATGACCCTAGCCCTGAGTAGCATTCTGCCATCACCCAAAATTATACCGCAGTACAAGGACAAAATGATTGACTTCAACAATCGGTTAAGCTTCTGGTGTCATTCTAAGGGGATCCAGTGTCTGTCTGCATGGGAAGACATGGTCGACAAACCATGATGCTTTGCCAGAGATAGCCTGCACCTGTCTCCTCTGGGATCCCGGATACTGGTTAAGGCTCTTGCCGCCCCTATAGTGCATTTTTTAGCAAGGTTCAAATGACAAATTCAACACCATAACAAGAACAGACAAGCAGAAACTGAGGGTAATGCTACTCAATGCTAGAAGTCTAAATCTAAAAATGCACTCACTCGAGGCACTCCTTAAAATGGAGAACGTTGATATCTGTGCAGTGACTGAGACCTGGTTCAAGGCTCCAGAGAGCACCACTGCACTACCAGGATATAACTCATACCACACTTTTCGGCCATATAACCTGGACCGAAAGACCAAAGGTGGAGGTGTGTCCATATTCATTAAGGATATCCACAACTCCAGGCTAGTTGCTCAGCATAATGCATCCAAGGTTATCCAAGTGCAACTAACTCTGGGAAAAACTGCAGTCCAAATTGTAGCTTGCTACAGATCCCCTACCATGCCCCAGGATTCCCACTCCTCTTTTCTTGATGTACTGGAAAATATTAGGGTTCAATCAAACACCCTAATAATGGGTGACTTCAACTACCCCACCATAAACTGGGTAAACCACTTGAGTACCAACTCTTTAGCTCAATACTTTCTGGAATTCATAAACTACAATGCCCTGAATCAACATATCCACACCCCCACCAGGGGCAACAATATCCTAGACCTAGTCATTACCAACATAAGTGACCGGTGTTCCGACCATATGCTAATCACCCTTGATAGCCACATTCCACCCCCACCCCTCATTAAGGAAACCACAGTAAAACATTTTCTCCAAACCCAACTTCATGCTTCTTCAGACAGAAGTGGTGAACTTCATGACACCCATGCAGATGGACAATAAAGTTACAACTGCTGAATCCTACACAAATGCACTCAATAAGCACTTACACGAGTGCAGGGATTGTGCTATCCCAAACAGAACCAAGACGCTATCCTCCAAACAAAGGAAGCCAATCTGGTGGTCCCCTGTCATAAACAAACTGTAAAACAGGAGGAAGAAACTGTTGCAAAAGAGAGTAAAATCCCATGAGTGGAGGAGCTCCCTGCTCAGCCTCAGTAAGAAGCTGAGATCCCTTATAAGATCCTCCAAAGCTAGCTACAAAAACAAAATCACCACTAATTCTAAGGACAATCACAATGCATTCTATAGCTATGTCAAGAATCTCAATGGCAACACCCAGATCTAATCTGAGTTACAGCACAACTGCAGGAAAATTACAGAACCAACTGATATTGCCAACATCCTGGCAGATAGGTTCAAGTGCTAACTTTGCCCTCCCTCACCCCCTAAAGGGCCCATAGCTATACAGGAAGAATGCAGAGTCCCTGTAATCACAACTATGCAGGTAAAAGCTGCACTCTCTAAAGCCAAAAACACAGCATCCATGGGACCGGACAACATCCCAGGCTGCGTTTTACACACACTTCAGAATGAACTGGCTCCCCACCTAAGCACCATGTTCAATAAAAGCCTTGCATCAGGCTTTGTGCCCACTGAATGGTGCACAGCATCAGTTATCCCACTCCATAAAGGGGGAGCCATCACTGATCCTGGAAACTATCACCCTATTAGCCTGACGAGCCTGGTCTGCAAGACCATGGAACGTATCATCACAGAACTCATAAACAAAGACATTGGTAACCTCCAAACTCTGGATCCCACCCATTTTGGGTTTGTGAAAGGCTGATCATGCCTCCTAAACTTGATTGACTTCTTTAAGGCAGTCATGAAAGCTGTAGAAGAGGGTAAGGTGGTTCACACAGCCTATCCTGACCTTGACAAGGCTTTTGACATCATCCACCATTCTGGAATTATAGCTAAACTCACTAAACTAGGTATAAATCCCTAAGTCACAAGATGGGTTGCCAACTGCCTCACTGACAGAACCCACACTGTAAAAGTTGCAGACTCCAAATCTGACCTCAAACCAGTGACAAGTGGAGTACCACAGAGTTCAGTCCTGCGACCTCTCCTGTTTGGTATCTACTTCTCTGAAGTACAGGCTAACACAGAAGGCCTCTGGCTAATGAGGTTCACAGATGACTGCAAACTAGGAGCCATAGTCAAGTCCCCAAATGATGTGGACATCCTACAGAAGGGCCTCTCTGAGTCAGATGTCTGGTGTCAGAGCCATGGCCTCAAGCTCAATGCAAAAAAGTGCAGTGTCATTCCCTTTGGTAAAAACTCTGTACCCATGAACTACCACATAGGCAGCAATCTACTTAACACAAAAGGTGTGATAAGAGACCTTGGGAACCAGGTGGACAGTAGTCTCTCCTTTGATAATCACATTGCCAAAGTAGTCAGGAAGTACTTCTACATGGCACACCTCATCATAAAAGGGTTCTCATCCAGGAAAAAATAGGTCATTGTTCTCCTTTACTCGACACTCATTAGACCCATTATAGAGTACAACGCCCCTTTTGGAATGTACCTCACAAGATATCTGCAGCAGCTGGAAAGTCTACAGAAGTACCTCACAAAGAGGATTACCGGGCTCAAACAAATGCCCTACATTGACTGTCTCAAAAAACTCCAGCTTTACTCCGTAGCATATTGCCTACTCAGAGGTGATCTCTGCCTAACATATAAAGCTATGTCAAACCCAGAGCTGTTGGACATGCTAAACCTAAAGAAATCCCAATCCCTCCGAGCTACATGTTCTAGGGACCTAAACTTGTCACCACAATAAACAGGACATGCCTGAGGGATAGATTCCTGTCCCAGAGACTTCCCATACTCTGGAATTGGCTACCCATCTATGTCAAGCAAAGTTCTTCATTAAAACTCTTCAAAAAAATCTTGATGAGTGGATGGGAAATAGGAAATACACCCCAGGGATCACTTCTGTGTCTCTGTTTGACAGTGGCACAGGAAAATAACTTTCTTGAGTGGTGTAAGCCAGGTAAGCATGTTGGCTAGGCTTATGTAGGCCCTTGGGCCAATAGCCTAGTACCTACCTATTAACCTATTAATAACCATGTTCCTCAGCTCTCCCTCGGCTATGCACCATGATTAATATGCATGGCGAGCTGCCGAGGGGGAACCATGTACACGGACATGGTACCATTCCATGTAGGCTCTACACTATGCCTATGTGGATTTTATTAAAGCCTGAGGATAATTATGATACTCATTTGTATTTAGTGTTGCATTCCTAATCAGAATGTTGTGACAAATGTCATTGTGATCCCTTCTGTAAATTGGATTTGAATATTTTATCACCTGTCTTAATTCTATAAACCTACCTCACTTACACCTTGTGCCACAGAGATAATATTCTCAGAGTTGGAATTTAATCACTGGTTACCATCCAGAGTGCTCACAGTTGTGCACCAGCAGCAGGCTTGTTTTTGTTATATAATGGTACCCTAATTAATTTTTTTTTTTTCCTTAGGAAGTGAACAGTGTTTGCGCACTGTCAAGTGGAGCACAAATGCAAAAGGCATTTAAAAAAGAATTATAAAATAATTATCTTGTATTGTAAAGTAACACATTTAATGGATATATGTAGCAAGGAACTATGCTGTTAGAGCACTAACATGATAACATCATCTTTTTCACACTCAGGTTTTAACATCACAATAGCGTTTAGGTTACACATCATCAGGATTTCATGTAATGGCAATTGCTTTGAAAAGGTACACACAAAGAAGGACAGGAGGTCATTATTGCCATAGTACATACAACTACTCATGACATTAAAGTTTATAATATATTGCATAGCTATCATTATGAATAATGTGCAGGCCAGCCTGAACCATGTGGGTGACTCCTTGGGCAGGATTAATGACATACTGGATCGGACAGTATCTATAATGGAACATCTGCTGGGGGATCCATGTGACCATAGAGCTGCTACACCATATAGTGTTAAATGATGTTGCTGTGCAAGATCCCACTCTATTAGTGGCACTACATCATCTTCTCCATCAGGAAATGCTGTGTTCATACCCAGACATGATATGCTTTGTGGTCCAGGACAAAGTCATGATGAAAGGTTATCCAGCAGACATCACTATATTCAGGTAGCACCCCAAATTCTATCCTGGGTCATAGAACTAGCAGTGCAACTCTTGGCAGAGGTAGTACTCATGGTTTGGGGGAATGACATTGAACTGACTAGTCTATTATACATGGCTCGCAGCTGTTCAAGATTCCAGGGCATGCTGTTAGCACACTACTTGATTGTGTACATGCAGACACACACATATTCAACAAATACTTGCCCATACCAACTCAGACAAACACACACACACACACACACACATACACACACACACACACGCACGCACACACACACACACACACACACACACACACACACACACACACACACACACACACACACACACACACACACACACACACACACACACATACACTACTTATCTAAGCAGTACTGTTGAGTGCTATACATATCTTGTTACTGGCCCTGCAAGTTGGATACTTCAGGAATAAATTTTTGTTTTGCTTGCACACACTAATTTCTTTGATATCAGGCTTGCCCTCCTGTTACCCTACTTACCCTGTGCAAGTGATGATGACTGTGCCCTGTCCTTTTTACATTTCTTTGTGACATCAGGGTTGCATATATGTCTGATGCAGAGTGGCTAACTAATGCTTGTTTACACAGAACCTTCCTTCAATGTGAATGTATAACACAATAAATGTTTTTGCCCATCTTTCATAATCTGTTGTGAATGACTTCTGTAATTCTTGACCATCACTCTATTTCTGTTACTGTTCTCACCAATTCAGTCAAAGTAGCTGTTTAAGTCTTGTGCATTGCTTTTCTTGTGCATATGATGCCACCGTTCATCTGCTCACTAATTTAAATACAGTGGCCAAATGAAATGATCAATGCACAGTATTGGGAAAAATCCACAGCTGTATATGGCCAACATCAGTCATAAGCTATTACTGTCATTACTGTGCCCTTGGACATGTTCCACTGCATTGATTCCTGACTGTTTCTGGTTGAACAGTGAGTGTCTGTGCTTAATGTTCCTGATTGGTCTGTATGCTTTTGAAGACATCTACTAGTAAAAGGCTACAACAAGCCTACAGATCCTTGCATCAATTGTGACAAGACTGTGGATCACCAAACAGGCTGCTGTTTGCTACTTATCTTGGGACTGGTGCTAATGTTTTGCTTCTGGTGAGAGAAAATGCAAAGGACCATTGTATCCCAGCAGAGTGAAGTTGTGGTAAGACCAGCATTAGTAGTAGCCAGGTAGTAGTCATTCATGTGACTCCCCTCTTTTCATCATTCTTGATAAGATAATTCTTTGTTTTAAGTAAGTACTGCTTGATTGGTTTCTAACTTCAGAATATCTGCCTAAATACTTTATCCTTAAATTTTCAGGGTCTATGTAATAGTTTCCCCTCATGTGTTTGGCAGTGCTCTGTACAGACTTAGAAACCTTGAGTGACATTTTTCCTTTAAAAGCACGACTGAAATTTCTCCGATAACTACTTGCACCCAGGACAGCTAGCTTGCAGTGACAAGCACTTTCCCCATAGTTGCAAACTGGATAGTCCTGACATTGATTGATATTCTCACTCCAACTATATAAGCAACAAGAGAAAGGGTCTGTTGTCATGGATATGAACTTTCCCACTGTCTCTGTTACCAGCTTGGTGGATATGGGTATCCTGAGGCAATGTAGACATTGCCTCATGTTTACTGACAGTTAATTCTCAAAGAAACTGATATGGTATGTGAGAGATGTATTTACACAATGTGACTGGAGGCAAAGTTCCCACATAAAAGCACTGCTAATGTCAATAAAGTTATCAGTAGTACACACGCTGCACACATCACACAAAATTCAAAGCAGACATATTGAGCCACATATGCTGAGGCACTTAAATGTAATCTTTATAAACCACAAACACCTCCTAGATGGAGTACACATAGCAAATACCCACAGCAGCCCCAAATGCGCTCTTTCAAAATAACACCCTCAATAACACCCTCATCAACACATAGAGCTACATCTCATGAAGCCTTTACCTCTTAGCCCATATGGCAAGCCACCACAAATTCCAACATTCTAGTCATTGGAGATTCCATTGTGAGACACACTTATGTCCCTCACACCAGACTGAATAAGGAGAAAGTCACAGTCCATTGCTTATCAGGGGCTAGGATCCATCACATTATGCATGAACTCAGATCATTGGACCACAAGTAGCAATAACGAATCAGTCAAAGTCCATGTGGGAGTAAATGACCTGAAACATACCTCCCTAGACTACATGAAGAGAGACATCATGGAGCTCTCAGAATATGTGTCTCAGGCTGGTATCAGCCTAGCACTGATCAGCATTTTACCTTCTTCAAGGATGATGCCACAACACAAACAAAAGATGATTGACTTTAATAATTGGTTTAGATTCTGGTGTTATTCTAAGGGGGTGCAATATTTGTCAGCCTGGAAGGAGATGGTCAGCAGAACATGCTGCTTTGCCAGGGATGATCTGCACCTCTTGCCTCTAGGCTTTCAAATATTAGCTAAAACATTCTCTTCCCCCATAGTGCCTTTTTTAGGTAATGCCAAACTGAAAGTACTTCCAACACAGCAAATCAAAACCAAGAAAATCTAAAGGTATTACTGCTCAGTGCTAGGAGTCTAAACAAAAAACTCCACTCGCTAGAAGCTCTCTTCACTCTAGAGAATGCTGATTACTGTGCAGTCACAGAGACATGGTTTCAATCCACAGAGAGCACACCAACAGTGCAAGCTTATAATGCCTTCCACACATTTAGACCAGCTACTTCACAGGTTGTAACTAAAGGTGGAGGTGTCTCCATTTACCTCAGAAATAAATATACTTCATGGCTGGTCAAACAGGACAATGCACTTGAAGTGTTCCATGTTCAAATCACCATAGGCAAAATCCAATACCACTTCTTTGCAAGCTATAGGTCCTACTCTATGACTCAGAAAATTCACATCACCTATTTAAACTTATTAGAAACACTAACCATCCAATGCAGTACTATATTCATGGGTGACTTTAATTACCCCACTATTAACTGGGAATCCTATATGACACCGAACATACAGGATCAGGGATTCCTGGAATTTGTAAACTCAAACTCCCTGGACCAGATAGTCAATACAGAAACCAAGGTTTCAGCCATACTGGATCTGGTCCTCAGTAATATGGGATAGTGCTGCATACCACCTACTGTAATGTCTTCCTTGGTTACATAGATCACAAAATGGTCTCCTTTGAAGTAAAAATAAAACCTGGACCACCAGCTAAACCTGGAATATTCAGAAACTGCTCTAAGACTAACCTTTGGCTATTAAATGATAACCTTGTCAAAATTTCAAGCCCCAATAAACCCTGAGAACACTGCTGCCTATGCAGAACTGCTCACAGAAACCCTGTACAGGCATGGTAATAGTAGCATAGAGGCAGCTGTACCGACCAGGAAGATGTACAGAAGTAACTCAAAAACAAGCCACCCTGGTGGAATCACAAAACCAATAAGCTGTATAACAGAAGGAAGAAAATCATGGCAAAAATTAGGAAGTGCAGCAGCCAGCAGGATAAAAGCACTCTCATAAAACTAAACAAACAATGCAGAGGGCAAATAAAGTCTACCACAGCCAAATCTAGACAACCAGAAAACATTTTTAGCTATGTCTGCAACCTCAAAGGCAATACACACTTTATTTTATTGATTTATTTATTTATTTTATTTTACATTTGTTAACTGGGATGGTCTTGACTGGGTGAGGTCCATTTACAGTGGAGGCTCGGGGAGAAAAGCTCCACTTAATTAATAC
The DNA here is from genome assembly GCF_019279795.1 of Protopterus annectens. Taxonomy (NCBI): domain Eukaryota; kingdom Metazoa; phylum Chordata; order Ceratodontiformes; family Protopteridae; genus Protopterus; species Protopterus annectens. The sequence continues at coordinate 122,473,191 of NC_056737.1, forward strand.
AACAGACAATGATAATAATACATAATGTAAAGTAAATACTTTGTTATTGAGCAGTATTTTGTGCATAATAGAAAAGTACACAAAGAAAGATCATATCAGCAATATATACAAGTGAACATTAAGTTAGTCATCAAAATATACAGACAGAGATCACAACATTCCCAAATGTCAAGGGATACCATTTGTTACTTCCATTTTTAGAGAGAGTCTGATAATTGGAGAGAAGAGAGAAAGATGGTGGTAGCATACACTAGGAATAAGTAAGACATGGACATAGTCAAGAGCTAATAAGATGAGCCTTAAGGGAGTTTTTTCATTGTTTGGTATTAGGTGCAGAAGTCACAGAGGTAGGGAAATTATTCCAACTTTTTACTATACTGTGAGAAAATAGAGCTTTACCTGCTGTGTTGTTGGCTGTGGAGATAGAGAGGAGTGACTTGTTGGCAGAGTGGAGTGGTCAATTTGGAATGTACTTAGTCAGTAGTTCCCTAAGGGCTAGAGTTTTTTCAGGATATTTTAGGTTGTTATAAGCTATGACTAGTTGGTGGTAGGTTAATAACTGTGAGAACTCTAGCCACTGAAGTTGCCTAAGAGGTATACAATGGTGTGTTCTAAAGTGGGAATTTTTTGCAAACTTGGCGATTTTGTTATAACACGACTCAAGTTTCTCCAGGTCAGATTTTCTAACATAGGTGAGAATAGGTGCTGCATACATGAGTGTGGAAAGAAGGTGTGTTTGAGATAGGGCGACCTGAGCTTGATCTGATAGAAAGTCTTTTTGTCTGTATAAGGACCCCATTTTTTGTGTACTTTTTTAATAGTTTGAGAGATATGGATGTCAAAGTGTAGGTTGTTATCTATTTTGATGCCAAGCAGCTTGATGTGGAGAGAGAGTGAAATGACAGTTCTATTATTGGAGGAGATAGAGTAGGAGAGTGGAGTGTTTTTTGATTTGTCTGGGGTAAATAGAAGTAGATTTATTTTGTTGGGATTTAAGATAAGTTGAATATCTGTGAACCACCTTTCTACTGAGGTAAAAGATTCTTGGGCAAGATGCTGTAGGGTGGTAAGATTTGGGGCAGAGCAGATCAGGGTGGAATTGTCTGCATACTGTATGAGTGAAGTCTATAGGGTAGAGGTATGTAGATTATTGGTCAAGATAGAAAAGAGGAGTGGACTGAGTATGGAACCTTGAGGTACACCAATGGTAGTTGGGAGTAAAGATGATATAACTCCTTGCCACTAGACAGCTTGTTGTCAGTTTGATAGTTTTTAAACCATGCAAACGTGTTAGGGGCAAATGATAGAGAGGTAAGAGTATCTATTAGAATGGAGTGGGAAACCATGTCAAATGCTTTGGAGAGGTCCAGGAATATAGCAGATACAAATCTGTTGTTGTTTCTATGTTGGTTAACCAGGTTTGTGAAAGAGAGAAGGGCTGAAGTTGTGCTGTGGTGTGGGCAGAAACCATGTTGTGTAGAGGAGAAGAGATTGTTAGAGTCTAGGAAATACATGACCTGAGAGTGTATGCATTCTCAAGTATCTTTGATAAAGGAAACAGAATGGCTATGGGGCGATAGTTAGAGAAATCATAGGAATTCCCACCTTTATGAAGGGTAATAATGTAAGAGATTTTCCATAGTTGAGGGATGTGGGATTCCTGTATGGAGCGGTTGAGTAAGATCGAGCCTGGATAGGATAGAGAGTCGGCAGCCATTTTTAGGAAATGAGCAGATATACCATCTGCTGCAAGAGTAGTGGGTTTAAGTTTTAAGAGGTATTTTTTTATTGTTGAGGTTGGGACAGGAGAGAATGTAAAGGGAGATGAGTTGTTAGGAGTTGGTATGGATAAGTAGCTATTTTTGGAAAGTTGAGTTGATAGTGATTTAATGGATTCAGTAAATTGGTGATTAAATTAGGAGGCTATATCGCTATCTGTTTTCGTAGAGGTGGAGGTGGGAGCTGGTGTGGATGTTTTACCAGGTTTTTGTAGGGAGTTTATTGCATGCCAGAACTTTTGGGGGTTATTTGAGTGTTTATTTTGTATATCTAGAAAGTAGTTCTGTTTATCAAGCTTTGTTTGTTTTTTGACCTGATTCCTAAGGTATTGATAGTTTTGTTTGGATAGACTAGTGTTATCTTTCTTCCAGGTTTTCCATGCCTTGTCTCTGGTTTTTAGTAGGGCTGCAGTGGATTTAGTAAGCCAAGGAGCATAGTGTTGCTTACCTCTAATTTTTCTTACTGGGGCAACTGAATCAAGGATGTTAATAAGAGTACTATTAAAATAGTCCACTGCTTGATCTAGGTCAAGGCTGTGTAGTGGTTCCCAGTTACATTTTTTTAATATAGTGTTGAGTTCTAGAGGGTTAACATTGCAATTGTTTCTGACTTGTATATAGACTGCAGGTTTGGGTAAGTTAGTACATTTTCATAGGAGGAAAGTAGGGAGATGGTCACTAAGTCCGTCAGGTAGACTACCTACTTGGTAATTCTGTTCAGGGTAATTTACTAATGTCCAATCTAGTATAGATTCCTTATGGGATTTTTTTGTCTACTCTAGTTGGTTCTTGAATGAGTTGAGAAAATCCACACAGGTTGATGTGGTTAGTGGAGTTTTTAGAGTTATAGGCTAGCCAGTCAGTGTTTAGGTCACCTAATAAAATAGTTTCCTGTGGGAGAGTATCTTTTGACCATTGCAGAATCTCAATTATTGGAGCGTTATTACCTGGATGGATATATGCACAGAAACTATTGATGCTCTTTTTCTTATTTAACAGTAGCACAGAGCCTACGATCTCAGCAGTATTAAATTTTGGTAGAGGAGTTGTTAGAGGTTGGAGATACATTGTATTTTTATAGACAATTGCAACACCCTCACCCTTCTTTCCCATTTTGTCTAGCCATAGGATATTATATCCTGGAGGGAGAATTTCTTCATTCTATGTGCTGGGTTTTAGCCAGGTCTCTGTTATGGTAAGGATGTCGGGGGAGTAGTGAGTTATGAATGCGTATAAGTGAGAAAGTTTGTCTGATATACTGCAAGAGTTAAGACTGATGATGAGTAGCTCTGCGGTGTGTTTCTTTGGGGGTATAATGTTGCTTGGCCCTGGATTTGGGTGAATACCCCCCGAGGTAAGGAGGTATTTAATGAAAGTTGAAGCTTGGTAGTTTGTAAAATATCTATGTGGAGTTTACGTGATGTTTTTCTAGTGTAGAATAATGAAACATACTTGATACGTAAAAATAGTATGGTGTTGTCACTAAAGAGGGGGCTATAGGAAAGCATATTATGTAATAACGGATGTGAAGATATGTGTTGTATGGTAGGTGGTGTGTGGTAGTGGTGTGTTTGTGTGTAAAGATGTAATGTAGGTTAGAGTTGTGAAGGTTAGTAGGAGAGATGAAAGTAAGGCCTGCATAGTTTGGGTTTTGTGGTATTTGGATGCAAGTGGTAAATTAGATGTGTGGTTAGGGTGGTTGCAAGTGAGTGGCTGTAGGGAGTGGTGAGGTGATTGGGGGTTAAAATAAATGTAGAAGTAGTGGGGTAGGAATTGGGGGCAGGGTAGGGGAGTGGAGTGAGGCGAGCGGAGTGAGGCAAATGGAGCAGGGCTCAGCCACGAGACTACAGAGACAATCAATGAGCTCTAATCAGGGATAGCAGGAAAAAGCAGCCACATTGGGGTAAGTTCAGTGCATCTGCTTCCTTGTAGTGCAGTGGTAGACTGCTGGCATTGTGTTGCCACCTGGTGGCCAAAGTAAGTTACTACAGCCAGAAAAAACTAACCTGTGTGTATACTCATCTGCCCTGTAGTAATATTTTAAATAAGGAGCAGTTTACTTTTTTAAAAGTTGATAGTTTTAAAAACAGATTCAGATTGTGGATAAATAGCAATAGAAGGAACACATACAGTTTAGAAACTGTGCTTTTTAGTTTGGTTTTGGAGCTGCTTCAGGCAGGTAACTGAAGCAGAGTTACACTCTTTCACAAGGTATTTTGCTGCTGAGCGAGTCTGTTGGGCAGGGGATGACCACAGAGTGTTCAACCTGTCGAGAGAAGCTGCAAGACATAAGGGGGGACACATACAAAAGGTTAGACCAGGAAAGTAAGAAAAGACACTAGAGACCAGACCTAGCAAAACCCTAAAAAAACAGAGTATAATACAGACAAGAAATAACCAGAGTAGCAATAACAGTATTCCCAGTTGACTAAGTCATGAAAGCAAAGCACTAGGTTGTACAGAAGTAGCAAATATTAGCAAACACATTTAAGCCCTGTAAGCAGAACAGAAAACAATCCTAAAAAGAAACTGTAATGGAGCACTAGGAGTAAATGCAATAGCTTGTACATATAAAGCAACTTTTAACAAGCACAGTTAACTGAGCCCTATAAGCAGAGCAGTAGACAATTCTGCTTAAACTGTAATGTAGTACTAGAAGTAAAATGCAGTAGCTTGTACAGATAAAGCAACTTTAGCAAGCACAGTTAACTCTGCACTGACAGGCAGTGCTTAGTAGCACTGTAAATAGCAATAAATAAAACAGTATGTCATACACAGTACCTTCTAAAGCCAGAGAGCACACAGGCAGGAGAGAGTAGAAACTTCCACGTGGAATGCACAGAAAGCTAGAAGGATTTTAAAGATGGAGCCACAGGAATGAAGGCAAAATTAAAGCCAATTGTGTGCAGAGCTCATTGTAAATGGATCCACCTATACTGAGCCTAAAGATATAGCAAACCTCCTAGCTGATAAATTCAGCTCCAGCATTACCCCCTCTCCCCCTCAACCTTTCCTCAGGAAATACCATCAAATATAACTCCCCCCTACTATCACTAGGGAACAGGTCCTTAATGTTCTCTCTAAGACCAAGAACACTGCATCAATGGGCCCAGACAATATCCCAGGATGCCTTCTAAATAGCATGAAACATGACCTATCAGGGCCTCTGGAATTACTCTTTAACTGCAGCCTCCAAACAGGCTGCATGCCTCATGAATGAACAGCAACAGTCATCCCTCTGCACAAAGTTGGGTCATCTACAGACCCTGGAAACTACAGATCAGTAAGTCTCACTAGTCTTATATGTAAAGCCATAGAAATAATTGTCATGGAAATGATCAATAATGATTTAGTAAACCTCCAGACACTGAGCCAAATCCAGTTTGGTTTCATCAAGGGCAGATTATGCCTACTCAATCTGGTGGACTTCTTTGAGAAGGTAACCAAAGCAATGGATGAGGGAAAATGGTTCACACTGTCTACCTTGAGCTGGCCAAGGCATTTGACACAATACCCCACTCACACATTGTATACAAACTGAAGAGGTTAGGTACAAACTCTTATGTCACCCAGAAGATAGACAACTGACAGATAGGAACCAGGAAGTTAGAATTGGAGTCCACCTCTACAAAGAGGACAGTCACAAGTGAAGTCCTTCAGGGATCAGTCCTTGGACCGTTCCTTTTTGGCACTTACTTCTCTGAAGTCAAGGTCAGTGTCAGTGGTCTCTAGCTGACTAAATTTGCAGATGATTGCAAATGAGGAGCTGTCATTAAATCCCACACTGACACAAATGTTCTCCATGAGGGGCTGACACAGAGAAACAACTGGTATCAGAGCCATGGACTAAAGCCAAATGCCAAGAAATGCATAATAATATCCTTTGGGAAGTCATCCACTCCTGGTAAATATCATATTGACAAAACACTCCTTAGAGTTGACCCAGTAGTCAGGGATTAGGGACAAGCATAGATAGTAATCTAGCCTTTGCCCATCACGTCTCTACAGTAGTGAAGAAATCATTCTGTGTTGTGCAACTTATAAACAAAGGTATAGCATCCAAGTCCAAGGAAGTCATTGTTCCATTTGGCATTCATCAGCTCTATTATTTAATACAATGCTCCTTTTGGTATGTACCTAATCAGGCATATCCAACAACTGGAGTGTCCACAGAGGTTCCTCCCTAAAAGAACACAGGGTACAAGTAAAATGTCCTATGCAGACCGCCTCAAGGCCCTATCTCTGCATTCTGTCTCATACAGGCTTTTGTAGGGAGATCTATGCCTGGCATACAGGGCATTATCAGACCCCACTGTGATGGATTTCCTGTATATCCACAAAACAAACAGTACCATAATTACCCAATTTGAAGACTTAATATAAATAGGACCTGCTGGAGAGATAGGTAGGTATCCTAGAGACTAGCCTGTCTATGGAACAGGCTCCCCGTCCATGTATAGCAGAGTTCCTCCCTAACCCAATTCAAGTGCAACTTGGACAATTGGATGGGGAACATAAAATCTATCCTCGGTTTGGCACCTATGTCTCTAATGGACACAGAGAACCTGTAAATGGTTAATCTCCCATGTCCCTGCTTGTAAATGTTTCCTCTCCCAAACCCCTGCTTACACTTATCAAGGGTAACAGAACTTGTCAGAGGTTTGGGATGCATGGCTAGACTTAAAAAGGCCTTTGTAGTTGTTAGCCTAGTGAACACCTAAGAACTTATGAACCTATGAACCTTACGGACATATGAGAATTTGCATATTACAGTAATCAGTTAACTAACTCTATTGTTTTTCTTTTCTATGCAGGTTATAGACTTACCATATTAATACTGCAGATACAAGATGTGTCCTTTGGAGTTGTCTCTGTGCAGTGCTTACAAAATGCAGCCAGTACATGGTTATATAAAGTATGTGCAGTTTTGTAGGCATCGCTTTTACTAGTTGTATGTGCTTAGGCTCTTAGTTTTTTATTTAGGTAGTCAGGGAGATTTGTTATCTTTTGTCTCTTAACCAGAGCCATGGCACATCTGCAACTATTGGCTCTCCCTCAATCTCCTCAGCTGTGTCTCTGGGAGTTGCTTTTCCACATGTGGTACTGGGAACTATGGTCCTGCATCTAATTGTTCATGTTGAAGCTGTTTCCTGGGAATGATATTGTGCAACACAAAACAGTTTTTTAGTACTTTAGCAGTGGTTGCTGGGTCATACTGCAGGGCAGTCCTGAGAACTCTAGACACTGGAGCCTTGATTTCATCAAGCCAAATACACGTTCTATGGTATTCCTAGTTTGAGAAATGTTCATCTTTGTATCCTTGCTCACGGGATTGTGTGGGTCTCTAATGGGTGTCATGATCCATGGTTACATTGCGTAACCTGCAATCCCAACTAAATGAACTTGTAAAAAGTCACTCCTAGCAAACCTTGTGTATAGATTTAATGTGTGTCATATGTGTGAGTCATGAAAACTACATGGGTTACCTGCACAGACATTGAAGATGATCCCTTTGGCATTACAGATGACCAGACAGTTTATAGAGTATAATCCTTTTCTGTTGTACAGTTATGTCAGTAATATTTCCTCTGTAAGGTATTTGCAACATACAGGTACATGTTAGAAGGAATAGTTTGCATCAAGCATTTCAACTAACCACAGTCCACAAAATATGGAACAGGTAAATTATACCTTCATTTGCACAACTATACCAAGAACCAATCCTGAAGTACCTAATGCTACCAGTGCTATAATGACAATGCTAACTGAAATACAATGCGGTACAAAATATATAGCAGTAAGCCATTCATAAATTTGTAGGAAAAAAATCAACAGCTTTAGCTCTGCAATACATATTGATAAATCCAATCTTGTGAATATGAAAGCATTAGCTATCCACTGCATGCATCAGAGTTATTTGCAACCCTAAGTCACAAAGACATATGCAAAGAGCAGGACACAACCATCGTCATTTGCACAGGGTGGGCATGGGGATTAGGAAGGCAAGGCTGACACCAAAGAATTGAGTGAGTGTAAATACGTATCACATGTGTCTCTCAGAGTATACTGTGTTCAAGGCCAGTAACAACAGATGTATAGTACTTAGCAGCACTGTTTACAAAGTTTGCATTTGTATGAAGTGGTATGGGCAAGTGAATTTTTTTTCAATGTGAATGTATCTACATGAACATAATTATGCACTCTACTAGCTCTAAGTCTTGGCATCATGGACAGGTGTGAGCCATGCATGGCAGACTACTCATTTCAGCCTCATTGCTCCTGACCATGAGGACCTCCTCTGCCATGAGTTGCACTAGTACTTCCTCTGCTCTGGCTAAAAGTTGGGGTGCTACCTAAATGAAATCAATGTTTTTTGGACAAGCTCCCCTCCTGATATGTCCAGAACCACAAATCTGTGGCCAACTATGTCCGGGTCCATTGCAATCAATGGGCAGTTGATGTAGTGTCACTGCAAGAGAGGGATCATTGTTTCCTTATGATATAGATTAGTTAAACTTCTTAACAATGCTAATGCTACAAATATTTTACTGTCATATAGACCCAAATCTACTTTATATACATTATTAACAATAAACAAATGTGAGCTTACCATGTGCAGGTAGGCTGGCATCCTGCAACCCAGAAGTGCCTGTATGGGAGTTATAAAAGGAAAGAAGTCTGCTAAGCATCACAATGCAAATGAAACAAGAAAAAGAAAACATCCCCATTCAGAAGTGCAGATTAAAAAGTTTCTAATACAAAAAGTTAGTGAACAGTTGGTTGTCCCCACAAACCTAAAGCAAAATCCACTTATTCTGTATAACTGTAGTCTGACTCACAGTTATCACCATCTCTCTCTCTCTCTCTCTCTCTATATATATATATATATATACATATATAAAATATATACAAAACTTATATATATATATATATATATGTGTGTGTGTGTGTGTATACATACACACACACACACACACACACACACACACACACACACACACACACACACGCACACACATATATATATATATATAAGTTTTGTATATATTATATATATATCAGACTATATATATATATATATATATATATATATATATATATATATATATATAAAGAAAGAGAGATAGCAATAACTCTTGCTTGTTGTGCACCTGGAAGGTCTTTTGGTGGTACTTTGGGTCTGTTGTTTACATGCACCAATGTCAAGGATTCTAGTGAAACCCTCTGATATGCTCTCTAGGTCTCTGATAGTGGACAGGAACTCCTCAGTTACAGTTAGTGGTGGTTCTGTAGCAGGTCCTCCTCCTCCCTTTAGCCCCTTGTTTCTCAGCAACTGCAGTGGCCCTATGGTAAGCAGATGTTATTATGTCAGTTGCTTGTTGTCTTATCTGGATGTAGGATCTCCCATGGTCTTTAACTCCATTAAGGTCATCAGCAAACTGTTGCCATACCCTATCTCAGGCAGAGTGGTCATATCTACCTCTCCCTAACATAAAGGCTCCATGATGACATATGGCCTGGAGAATGACCTTATTTCCTGCATCACTATATGGTGACTTACAGGATACAGCTGCCTTCTTGGGTGCCATATTCCTGTATGAGAAGAAAAAGAAAACAGACATACATAATCACATATAAAATGAACACACAGGATGGCTGGGAATTCAGTTCTGTGCAACTATATGCAACCAACATGCACACGAACAATTTCATTGTCTTAAGTGTTCAACTTAAGATTACACACAAGTTAGGACCCCCCCTGTCCCCTCACCAATCCCTTGTCCACCATCCTGATAATAAAAAATAACAATATTTAAAACTCAGTTATCAACACAGATCATATAACACTTCTGTAATGGCTATAACACAGGATTGAAATTTGTAATACATTGCTGCATTAACAATAGCAATTATAAATATGTCATTTGAATAGTAACACTAAAATGTTACAACTGCCAGATCCACTGCTGTAGAGTTCTGTCTGGTAGAATACAGCAACAGAACACTTTTGTTCTTTCCTACTAACACAGAGATAAATGCCAAACATTCTTCCATACTTACAATGCAATCATCTACAATAAGTGTTGAAACATGGCATGCAAAATAAAATAATAATAAATTAGTAATGTAGAATTTCATAGCATAATTGTAGAAATACAGACATTGCTGAGGCATACGAATGGGAGAAAATTAACTAAATCTAAAATTATACAAATGCTTTTTCAGTGGTCATTGCACATCCCCTTTAAATGTTTTTTAAACAAAAAATTTTTATTAAATTATCATGTATGGAATAGGCAATCATGCATTTATATAAATGAAAACAAACCATATTGATATAATTTTGGTTACAGACATTATACATCACTTATAATCTATCCAGTCAATGGCAATCAAGCATTACATAGTCATTTAAATCCTGCCTTCTTTTAAACCTCATTCCTCCTCTGCAAGTATTGTTCCCAAAATTCCCATTTTTTCTTTTTAATTTGTTCCTAGCCTTTCCAGTTGTTTTACCACTGTTACTGTATTCAGTACTTCTAGTACAGTTTATTTAGACTTTGATTTCCATTCTCAAGTAGTTGTTTATTTTTTTGGCAACCACATAATTAGACTCAGCAAGGCCTAACTATATCTAGACAATTCTGATTCTGTATCATAGGTGAAAAAAACGTAATTTCCTTAATTAAACCAATTGTCTCACCCAGTATCTCTGACAGTGGATCTTTAAAGTCTGGCATCTCATTACACTCACAGAAAATATGTTCCCAATTATCTCTTTCTTTCCCATCACACCTCCAACATTTGCTGCCTACTTGAAGAAAAATAATTTTGAGTCTACTCGGAGTATACAAATACCTATGTAAACACTTTAAATAAAAACATTCTAGACTTTGTTGCATATTTAGAAGACATTCATATATCCCCTCATTGTTTCTTTGTGAATTGCTTATCCAATCTCTCTTTCCAATCTTTTTTAATATCCTCTGATTGATTATTATAGTTATCATGCAATTTTTTATATGCTGTACTAATTATTCCTTTTTAACAGCAGCTATTGTTCTAGATTCTACTAAAAACTCTACCAGTACTGGTCTTTCGCTTAGGATTTCCTTAAAGATCTGCATCCAAAATCCCAGTCTCTCCTTGTTTTTTGAACTTCCCCCTATTACAACATCATCCCTTTCCACTTTGAATTATAGGTTTCTGTTTGTGATATGTATAGGAGTCTTAAATGTGTAGCTCTGAAATAACCATTCAAATTGAATAATCTGAAAACAGCTTGTTCTGTTGGAAGAACTAGCTTATCCCACTTGACTCTGACCTCCTTCCCCTCCCAGATAAAATCCTTCAGTTCTTTATGGGCTGATATCCACAACTTTTCCTTTGGTTGAAAAAAAATATGTCTGACTTGTGTATAAAACTAAAGGGACTAAAACATTTTAACTGTTTGTATCTTGATATCAATATCTGTATAACAGATTTTCCAATTTCTCAATTTTTGTATTACATTTTGTTAAGAAACAGCAACATACATTGGCAATATAGCACTGTAGAAAATAGATAATCTTTCAGAGTCTTGTTTTACTAACAGTATCAAGGTATGTGTTTCAAAACACTCTCTCCAGTACAATACATGGGCCTTTGCTAAACCATCACCTTTATATAGTTCACAGTCAGCCCTGTCAGCACTGTGATTATGCAAATGAGGTATCAAATCATTAGAATTCCCCAATACCAAAAGCTGTACTAAGTGTAGGGAATGTAAACATGGTGTAAGGATCTGCACAATTACATGAACACACCCTAGCAATGCAAGGACCAGCATTGAAAGGTGTTTCCTGTTAATGGTTTTCAGTATCTTTGATTACCCTGACTGCAGGACCAATCAGTTTTTACAGTCTCATCTCTTTGATATATGCCTACTAAAAATGTGTCAGGGAGAAGAAACAAAACATCTGCAAGTACATTGACTGATTTTGGAGAATGATATTCCTAACGTTCAACTGCTGGTTTAAATTACTATAATTATTGGCCTTAGCTCATTCCCTCCAGTAGAGCTCTTTTGATGGTGTACCTTTAACTCCCAGTGGTGTGGCTTCCACTTTTTAAAAATGAAGTTATCACCTTAAAATTCTAACAAATACTAAATGACAGAAGTCATATATCATTACAATTGTGTTTGCCATCATGTATGCTTCAAGATAAAATATTCTGATACCTGGTATGTAGCATGGTTTTGGAATTATTAATGCAAATATGAACAGGCAATATTTGACGCCTAGAGGTGCAGTAGGAGGTAACTGCAGAAACGCCTGGAGACATCACTCGGCTGTAATGATTTAAGTAGGAAATGGGGTTCATATTCAACAGAGTACTATAAGCATTGTTAAAGATAACATATGGCAAGATAACAGAAATAGGGTTGCTGTTATGAAAGCATAGATAATAAAAGGATGCAACATTCAGAAATGCAGTGATACACCTGCATTGTTTTCAGTCCTTATTTATTATCATGTGAGTACATGCATCTGCTGTTTGCAATATCCTACTCATATAGACATTCACTGACAAATGTGAAACATCTTTCATAACTTGTTTGTGTTTCACTTTCAATGTGACATGATACAATGTCACATTATCATTGTATCTAAACTCTTTATAACCTTGCTAATATATGTCTTTGACTGTGGCACATTTCAGAAATAGTGCAAATGATTGCTTTCAATACCTTTTTATATGGGTTCAAATTCATACAGGTCCCTGTTGCAACATAACTCATTTGGTCAAACATGTACGTATAAAGTATTTGATATACAATAGTAAATTTAGTTTAGGTTGCCATTACTAGCACAAACTTGCCAGGCATCATTGCATGGTTGTCTGCACTCTGGATAGTATTCAGGGAAGAAAATACACCCGACACTTAACTTTCCCCATGGCACAAGGAGTAAGTGCAGTGGCTTATAAAGTACATTTGATGAATGTTTCAAATCCACTGACATTGTACTTTTACTGAGGATTGTCTGAATACATATTTAATCACATTCTGTGATACTATTGTGTCTTTAAAAATCATCTCTTGTCACTATTTCCAACATATGATCATTAGCTTGTCCAGTTTAACATAATTTATGATTAACTTCAACTTAAAAATGTGCTCCATGCAGTACATGTCTAATGGGGCAAGGTGATGTGAGAAGGAAGAATTGTTCACTTGAGTGTAGTTCTTACTCTGGTCATTGTTGCATATACCCACACATTGCATGCCATTCATCTTCTGTAATTTAGAAATAAATAACTCAGAAAGTAAAAATAACTGCACAAAGCTTGACACGACCGTAGTTTTATTAAATTGTATTTAATAAAATTACGGTTGTTTTGAACTTTGTGCACTAGTTTTACTTTTTGAGTTATTAGTCTTCTGTAATTTCTCTAACATGTATTACTCTTCTAATTTTTTTTCCATTTGCTTTCCACTTGGCAGTACACAAACAGGGTTTACTACTTGAGGGAAAAGTGTAAAAATTTAATTTAGTCTACCTTAGCTCAAACGTGCCCAGCATTGTTGCATGGCCCCCCTGCAACAGAGAGAATACTTATTTCATTAAATGCACATAACAGATGGAAAAGGTTGTGGTACAATGCGTAACTGAGTTGAATCAATATACATAAGGCATGAAACATTGTTAGAATCTTGTTTACAGGACACTTTGCCATTGTTTGCAATATTTAGTTTTTCATTTTTTTTTTTCATTTTAAGGTACATTTGCTCTCCTGGTATGCCTCACAGTTTGCAGTTATCTCCTCTACAGCTGTGCAGAACAAAAAAAAAAAACAAATATAAATATAAGCATAATGAATAACTGCATTGGCTGGCTAAAAAATTACTGCCATATCACAGGCAGGTTACAGGTTAGTATACTTACACAATCGGTGATGTTCCCAGTCCTAAATTCAGCCTCCCATCAGCTTAGGTTGACATCATGCAAACATGGTTCACCACTTAAGGAAAATATATAAAATTTAGTTTAGGCTGCCTTAAGTAGCTCAAACACTCCTGTCATAGTTGAGCAACTCTCCACAACAAGGAGACTACTTGCTTCAGTAAGTGCATCCAACAGATGTTAAATTCTGTTGTACAAGGTTTAACTGAAGTGAATTGAGAAATAAGGCATATGGATCATTCTTCAAATCCTATGTAGAGATCACATTGCAATTTATTACAATATATCTCTTTTATTTACCTTCTTTTTAAGGTTCACTTGCTCTTCACTTGGCAGTAGGTAAACAGGATGTACTACCTAGATAAAAAAGTGAAAAATGTTGTTTAGGCTGCCTTAGGTAGCTCAAACATGTCTGTCAGTGTTACATGGCCAGCTGCACTCTGGATAGTATTCATTCAATATTGTACATCTGTAAGGTAACTTAACTCTGTGGTGCAAGGTGTAACTGAGGTGAAGTGACAGAAATAATGTACACAAATCATTGCTTGAATCCTGTTTACAGAACACCTTGCATTAAGTCACAAAATATACTTTTTCATTTTTCTATTTTAAGGTACATTTGCTGTCCATTTTGGGGCGAACACGCATGGTTCAATACCTAAGGAAAAAAGTGAAACATTTAGTTTAGGCTTCTTTAGATAGCTCAAGTATGACAGGTGATGGTACAATTTCTTCAGCACACTGGAAAGTACTGAGAGGAGAATTCCACCTCTCATACAGCTATCTCTGTGGCACAGGTTGTAAGGCAGAGACTATTAATTAAATAATGCTGCCTTTTAAGGGTTTAAATCCAACTATACAACACTTTTTAAAGAGGGCTTACAAAAAACTTTTCGCACAACTTTTTGAATAGGACTGTTGTGACAGTAAATACAATTGATAATGTTAAACCTGTTTCTAGCAAGCAATGTATAAATGAGCCTTATATAATGCAAAATGTGCTGTTTATCATATATGATTAACTCATTCGCTCCAATGGAGCTCAGGAAGTTTACACTGTAACTTCCAATGGGTGGACCCTAAGCCTTTAGACAGAATCAAATTATGTCCTCACATTTCAAACAAATGTTTGTCTCTGGAACCATAGAGGTTATGAAAGAAGTATAAATGGCAAACCCTTCAGCACAAACAATTTTTATAGTGGTAGTATTCTTTAGGTTCTAGGTCTTAAATTGAATGTTATAAGTCACCATAAACAGAGTAACTATTGCATTTGTAATATTTTGTAAACAACTTACAATATCTCAGCAAGCACTCAAGTTACACAGAAAGTCAGCAGCATTTTATTCATCTGTCTGAAAGCTTTCATATGAGGGTAAGGAGTTTTGTTTTTGTTACTTGGTTGCTGAGATATTTAGAAAAATGTGAAAATTATGTCTATATATACATATTAATATGATAAAAACAGCAGTTAATATCTCTTTACCTGCACTAGACAGAGATCAGTTATTAATACAGTTGAATTTACCATTGTGTAAACTTTAAGATGAAATCTTTTAAAACCTTGTACATAGCATGGTTTTGGAAGTATTGATGGAAATATGAACAAGCAATATTTGATGCCTAGAGGCGTCAGTAGGAGTTAACTGCAGATGCACCTGGAGGCGTCACTTGGATGTACTGAGTTAACATTTTAGAGATAAACACAACCTAATGCATGTCCCCTTTCCAAGACATGACAATGAATATATTAATTTAAAACTCATTTGTATATATATGATGGACACAATACTTTTGCTGTAATTATCATGACTCATCACATATCCTAACTATATGTTTAGGACCCCTATGTTTTCTGAGGTATGTATGTAGCATAAACTGACCTGTATTAATCAACACATTCAACTGCATCCATATGAGCCATATTTACTTGCAGAAAGAATGACTTTTACATCAGAATGCATTCCAAGATGTAATTACAACAGCACACATGTAGGCCTCTCTGAAGTATATCTTCATTCATTCAGATATCACTACATGTGAAATTTCCATGACAGAAAGTTAGTTCTCCTGTGGTAATGTCATTTAGTACATTAAACTGTAATTTTTGCAACCTTTATCCCATGGATTCAGTTCCTAGCTGACACAATAATATTTTAACATTGGTTAAGCCCCAACATGATAATATATCAGAATTCAGCATCTTTCACATTCAAAGTTCAACCCTCAAAAGCCAAGCAAGTGAGCAGTCCATTGTTGAAC
Source organism: Protopterus annectens (assembly GCF_019279795.1). Classification (NCBI taxonomy): domain Eukaryota; kingdom Metazoa; phylum Chordata; order Ceratodontiformes; family Protopteridae; genus Protopterus; species Protopterus annectens. The sequence goes on from NC_056737.1 coordinate 122,489,179, forward strand.
ATTGGATCTGTTATAATGGTTGGAACATCACACATGTAATGGATCAGTTCCCCGTTTCACATCTTTAATGCTATGTGCAATAAGTAATGACAATGAGTCTGCGTACGAGTCTATCTGTTTTCAATTCCACAAATGCAGATGACAAAGCTGTGCATCTTTGAACAATACCAGTAATACACAAGATCTGAAGCAGGCACCAACTCAGACATTTTTTGCTAGCTTGGCTTTTGCAAACATGGTTGGCAAGGGAGAGAATGCTGCTAAATTTAGAATACAAAGATGGGGTGTTGAGGAGTCTAGGATGTTTGTGGAGCTCCTCATGGAGCCCTTCAGCTGTAGGTTGCTTTAGCGGTATTATACCAGTCTCAGTATAAGGCTGAGGCTTTGAATAGCTTAGCCAAAATTGTCTCCAATGCAACTTGCATTCCATGCAAGAGGAACAATGTTGTCACCACTATACTGACCTTAAGAAATGCAAGCAGGCCAACTAAGCTGATGGGAGGCTGAATTTAGGACTGGGGACATTCCCAGTTCTGTAAGCATACTGATCCATAACCTATGATATGGCAGCAAATATCTCGCTAGTCAATCCAGTTACTCATTATTCTTTCATTTATGTTTACTCTCTTTTCCTTCTGTACAACTGCAGAGGGAAGAAATTGCAAACTGTGAGGCACACAAGAAGAATTTAGCTCACCTCAGAGAGGCAGGAGATAAGTATGAATTAAGTAAAAATTCAAGACATAATGTTACTTTCTTTCCCTTAAGCACTAGCATCTCAAGCAGGCATACCACATTGTTCATCTCAAACAGTGATGTCTTTTCCAATAAGTGTTGCTTCTTGCATGAGGCCATTAGAATATCAGTTGTATTCAGTACACAGAAGCAGCATTTTTTAATTGACAATTATTTATATGATTTTAACAGCAGTCTATCAGGAATAATTACATTATATAACTGCTATTATTAATTTAGAATGCATAATGCCAGTCCATCATAGTTAAATAAAGGCAGCTGTTTCTTATATCAGAGTAGTGACATTTGTTTATTTAATGACACATACATACTTTTCCATCATATATGGATGTGGCAAAGGCGTTCAGTACTAAATTATCATAATTGTTTATGCATTGCAAATCAGTTTTGCTTAAAATCTGCAGTGCTGTGATATGCCATGTATCTGATTATCTCTTCTTTGTGTCTCCCACCACCCTGCCTCTCTCTCTCTCTCTCTCTCTCTCTCTCTTGTTTTGGTGTAGGAGGTTATAATTTATTAGCAATGTACTATTTGCATAACCTGCTGCTGAAAAATAAATGATCAACAGCAGAGAGAGGTGCACCAAGCACTGTAGCTTGATGTGCCATACCTCCACAGATGGCACCACAGACAACCAGAACTTCATGGTCACAACCTGACAGTGTTGTCTCCACAATCTTTGCCCTACCTGCTGCAGGTAATCAGGTAGCTCTACTCTAGCTGCTGGTGTAGTGTGATACTCCAGAAGCAGCAGTAGTGGAGGTGGTAACTTTCTCACCTAGAAGGAACTGACATGACTGGTGGAGGATATAATGGAGATTAGCTTCTGTGCACATATCAGCAAGCTTGAAAAGGTCATACGTTGCATTGCAAGAATGATGCAACATCCAGCACTGACCCTGTGAGCTGCTGCAGGAGAAAGTGATGATAGTTCTGAGGGTCAGGACTAGATTCTCATTGTTTACATGCTGGATGTGGGTGTGCCACTGATGTCCCCTATGTATCCCAATCAAAGGTGTCCTCCAACCTTTTGTCTCCATCACTATCATTGTTTGTCTTGTATGTCCTGTATGTCTTTGAATGCTTCCTAGCCCACCCTACCTACTTGACCCTGTCATTCCTAAGCACCTTTCCCATCATTCTTCTCTACCTCCAAAAAATAACTACCTGTTCACAAAAAATGCACCCCTGCATAACTCTCCACTTTGCCTATGTGTCATCCTGACATAATTAATTAGGTCCAATTGGCCATACAACATTATTCCATTGTTGTCACCCATCACTATTGTGGTTATTCTACAAAGTCATGAAATTTGTGTGCACAATTGTATATTGATGTTGTGAAGAAGTGGATAGCTACGGTGGTCACCCACAGCCCTCCTTAAATTCCTGTCTTATTTTCCCTGTGTGCTACCCCTTGGTTGCCAACCCTATTTTCACCACAGTCTTATCCACACATGTTTAATCTGGTAAAGAAATAGAGTCACACACAAAACACATGAGGCCAGAAATGGCCCATGAAAAAGCCTTCACTTATGAACTTGACATTTGCACAGAGTTTGGCATAGCACAGTGATGCTGAGTGACAGTGAACACTGTTTTGCTTTATATTGGAAAATCTGAAGATTTCAATCTAATCTGCAGTGGTCCTGTTGCTGTCTAGCAAATATACTTAAAGCCACTGTGCTATGAGAATGCAGTGTAAAGGCAGACAAAAGTCAGTACTGTGGAACAGTTAAGGTAACATGTATTAGCCTAATGCATGCATTAACCCAGAGTTTATATGTGGTGTGTTAAGATAATTACCCTGTTTGTAGGCTGTTTTGGCATAGTGTTATTGGTTCAATTACAGCTGTATGTTAGTTTATTACTTTATGGTAGTTGGCATTCGTTATACATATTTACTTGCAAACGTCTGTATTATTCTACATTTAACATATTCCCTTAATATAACATTGGAATAGGAAAGCAAGGAATCATTTTCCTAAACATTGCAGCCCCAGCAGGGAGAGTTGGTAAGCCAAGCTTACCTTGGTTGAGTATTCATGTTTAATGCACTCTCCCACCCTTATTTGTACCCATAGCAAACAATTTATTGTACAGAGCAATAAAGAATAATGATGGTTTAATAAGCAAGACTAAAGCACCGTAGAGAGGTTCCTACATGTCCTTCAAAGCATACTGCCACTATTCCTCTCTACATCTGTCTCTACATCTCTTTGTTCACTCCTCCTTTTCAATAAGTTTTCAGTGTGCTTCAGTAGTGTTATTGTAATGCTATAAAGTACTAATTCTTTTCTGGCATAATGAGCCAATGCTGAAATGTGTAGAAGGATTTTTAAATAGTTTCCAGGGTTCTGTTTCAGCCATTAGCTAAGTGTAAATGAATGTTTCTGGTTCAGTAATTTAGGTGCATCGGTTGGCTACATATTTTATTTTGAGCTACTATTATCCTTTTTCTAGGATAGTCTACTTTGTCCCTGCCTCCAACTCACCCTAACGATGTATCTTCTCCCTTCTGCCTCATTATCCTTCTACCTGTGCATTTATGCAATGTCTGGCATGGGGCAACAAATGCAACTAAGGCTAAATGGAAGTAAACAGCTTATGGCAGTATTTTTGCACCTGATTGCCTTCAACCACATTACCCTGTCTCACTTCATGCCGTAATGCTAAGCTATGTTTATTCAGTTTAATGTAATTTTAAACAAGATGAAGAGTTGAATGTTCACATTACAGTGGCCACCAGTTTAATAAAGATGATTACATGCATTCACATTTGCTGAAATCTGTTATGAAATACTAACTTTCACAAATATGAATTAATAAGTGTTGTGCTAAGATAATACTCAGGTCTAAATGCTTTCCTTGGCAAAAGACCACAGAGATGTTCCTATATGTCCTACAACACATATTGTGGCTATTCCTCTCTACATCTGTCTCTACATCTCTTTGTTCTCCCTTTCTTCTTCAATACATTTTCAGTGTGCTTCAGTAGTGTTATTTCAATGCTGTGAAGCACTAATTCCTTTGAATATATATGTATTCCAACATTTCATGATGTTTTGTCTGACTACTGTGTTTGTAAATGTTGGTTAAACCTTTACTTCACACATCCTTACCCTGCTACTATAGTAATCTACTTGGTAACTATTGTGAAGGCTGTCTTGTGAAGATCTTTGCTCAGAAGTCAGTAAACAGCAACCTAGAGTACAGCAAAATCCCACTATACTTTCAACACTTCAAGATATGATTACACATGTGCTAGCACTTGCCATGAGCTGAGCAAATCACTTTAGTGGCGCTGCACTCAAAGTCTACAGGAAAAAAAAGAGGAGATCAAAGTATTGTATTATATTATAATGGGTGCCATAAGAATCAGTGTTGCTGGAATTGTACTTTATTGTGATAAAATCACAGGCTGAAATCACTTCTGGAGCTAAACTTTTTAGCACTCTTCAATTTCTAGAAGCGATGACTGCAATCTCATTCCATGGCTATTAGAGAGATTTGGTGCACAGAGGAAACAGGAAACAGCCACAGACTCAATCCCATTCTTATTTTGCTACTAAAGACAATGTTTGATCTGCTGACTTTAGGTAGTTTGGTGGTCATTCTTGCTAGGCAACATCTGAATGCATTTTTATGAATATATCTTTTCCTGTTATTTTACAGTGTTTCTATAATAAGCCAAACTATGCATTTTTATTTATTTATTTGCTGGGATAAACAACAAAACAGAGGGGCTCATGTCAGAGCTGGCACCGCTCGGAAGCATCATAAAGACAGATACTTTCCACTCCTCTTATCCTTTTTCTTACCATTCTTATGCATAATGCTGAGTTGGTAACATTGAATGAATGAACGACATCAGCTTTCATATGTTCATTCATAAGGCCCTCAGACCATTTTTTGATATCTTATAGGAATTTGCCACAGTAAATTCACTTCCCTGGCATTTGCCTGTTCCGTTGCACCAAGAGTGCTTACATAATATCTGACTCTAGTTGTTTGTCCACAAGGTTGCATACTTATCCTTACTTGGAGCTGTTCACTGCAGACTTTTCAAATAGCCTTACAGAAAACTCTCCAGTGCTTTCACCACTTGGAAAGTTCTCTTAATTTGCTTATTCTCCTGAAGACAATGTGATTCCTCTGAGCCATTCTGATACAGAAGCCAATATCATTTAATTTCCATAAGACAGAATGCACTATATAATGCAATTATTTTAGTGTGCTTTTTTTTAATAGGGATGAGCATATCAATGACCAAAATCCATAAGGTAAATGTTCTCATCCATTATCATGGCACCCATTGCCAGATCTGACATGGAAAATTACAATACTATTGGGTCTACTATAAGGCCTCACATGCTATCTGCTCGCAACATACTTGCTTGCTGCCACTTTCTGGAAAATCTCTAAGTGACACTAACTCAGTCTTCTAATTCTACTTCACTCTCCCAATACCCTATACTACAAAAGTGTATAGTCCTAGCAGAGCATTTACTCTAACCCTAAAACACCCTTTTTGCTCCCTAACCCTAGAACTCCCTTCCATCTCTGTAAACCTAAACCTCTGTCCTGTTCCTTAACTTAAGACTCCTTCCCCAGTTACTAAATCTAAAATCCTATTCATGATTCCTAACCCTAAAGCTCTTCTCCGACAGCCTAAACCTAAAATTCCCCCTCCTACTCATTAAGTGTAAGACCTCTTCTTGACCATTGCACTAATCTATATTCCCAACTTCTGTCCACCCTCACCACTTAACCGACTCAAACTCAAATCAAGTGTTTGGATAAGCTAAGGCAACTGCTCACCTGAACTCTTATTCAACATTGAGAATAGATCAAGCAGCAGCCTACCTGAGCTGCAATATGCTTGAGTCTTTGGTTTTGAGGCAGAAGTCTTTGAGCACTTGGGCCTGCAAGGTTGGCATTGCCAGAGTGCTGCCAGTCAAGCAAAAACCTTTTTGTACTTACATTGCCAAATCAGACCTTAGCCCAGAGGTTATGCTTTGGTCGTTCACCTAAGTGACATAATAGTTCAAAGCCAGAAGCTTCCACCCAGGCATAAAACAGTATCAAAGTTAGTATCAGTGATGCAACAGGTAGCATACTTGCCTTTGTGAAGAAGATTGTTAGCTCTCTTCCCACAAGAGGTAGATTGATTGCTGACACTACTATGAAGCATGAGGGGGAGCTGCATTCCTGAATGTGTCTCGCTTTGGATGAGATGCCTAGTAACTATGAATCAGTTGTCAGTGTGCCAGCCTTTCCTCATTGGTTAGGGGTTGGTGCAATGGTTAAACTGTTTACCTCAAAAATGCACTGTAAAGGGTTTGATTCTCACCTTTAAGTGTGAGAGGTTGGCATTAGTGTTAAGGTGGTTACTTTACAGACACAAGGTACAGGGTTTGATACTTACATGGGGTAATTGGTTAGGCTTAAAATGGCTCACAAGGACAGTTTGCTTAGTACTAACCTATAAACCTAAGAGATGTAATCAATGAATCAGTCTACAACTGCATTTCAATCAGCCTTAAAATGAGGGAAGCTACAAACCTGCAGCAGACACTACATAAATTATGCAAAACATAATCAACAGCAAAACCCCTCTCTAACCCTTTTTGCAGATTTGCTGTGATGACTTGGGAACAAACTATGAAAATAAATATTATTCTACAGGCAGTTTATATGTAAACATAGACCAAATGATGGCACTGTATCAGAAGGCAGGACTCAATATCTCACAAGTGGCATTTGGTCTATTACAGTTTGTTCTTGTTGCAAAAGATATGTAACATAACATGGGCCATTGCCATTTCTCATCCAGGCACTCTCTAGCACAATCATTAATGACCGCCACCTTTTTACTTGCCTAGTGTCAGTACATAATGTCTCCCACTCAGTGCCATGGTTATTTTCAAAAGTAAAAATAAAAAGGGTCAAAGTTAATTCTTATAGTACCAGTCTGATCTAGACAGTATTGGTTCACATTTCTAACCTAAATTCTCATGGGATCCCCATTAATCCTGTCTCTGCACAAGAGACTCTTATCATACTAATAAGGCAAAGTTCTTCATCCAATCATCAAATCACTAAATTTAACAGTTAGGATGACATCTAGTTTATTCATAAATGAATTAACTAATTATTTCCATTAATAGGCTAACTGGACTTATAGCCCCTTTATGGCAAAGTCCCAGGAAGAAAAGCTCAGTAGTCAATCTGTAGTTTACATTTTTACAAATATTGCAGGCATTAGTGCAATTGTTCATTAAGAATTAGATAAGCAAATGATATTAACATTATATACATAATTATGTGCAGTTACGTACAACATAGGCAACATATCCTTATTAGTATAGTAAAAGAAAGGTGAGAATAAATTTATTTATTTATTTTTATTTATTGCATTTGTTGACCAGGATAGTCTGACTCGGTTGGCATGTGCCCCTTTTTAGCAGAGGCCTGGGGAGAAAATCTGAGTAAAGTAAGCTTTCATAACATCAAATAATTAACAACATATCTTCGTTACATATACACAGTATTCACAAAAGCTTGTTGAGTTTAACAGGTTATAAATAGTTACATTTCTAGGTACATAGTATACATATAGCTGTGGACATTTTCAGACATAATGCAGACATTCAAAGTACAAAGTACATTGAGGTAATAATGTTCAGCAGATTATTTCAGTTTTTAGTAAGTGATTTGAGAATGATAGAAGTTGAAAAGGAAATCTGAAAAAAAAACCAATGAGCTGTATATAAATAAATGTAGTTAGTCTTAACCAGGAGCAATTCAACAGTTTGTTTGTTTAAGATATTCCAGCAAAGCTAGAACTTCCACTGAGTGACCTCCCAACCCCCTTGTATCAGAGGCACATGAGATATATGCAAATGATCCTTATGAACATCAGGTGTTTCAGCTAATTGGTGATCCTGAATGCCCATGACTTGTTTTGTAATTTTATTGACAATTTCAGGCCAATAAAACCAAACCCCACTAGCTGTGGATATGCATATTTTGGCCTTGTTATGACCTCATCAGCACAGCACAAGCAGAGTGTTTGACTAAGCATTAGAAACACAGGGCTGTTATACCCAGCTGATGTCCATTATCATTAGGGTCACTGCAAAAATATCCCAAACAACAAACTAAAACAATGAGTGAGAAGGTCACTGAAAAAAACAATTAGTAAAAACAAAATGAAAAATAAGAGCAAAGAAAAGATAGTCAAATGAAGGACAAAGTATGTTAGTAGAGACTATTTCTGAAAGTGCAGCAGATAATTTGCATGCTGTATATTTTCTGTAATACTCCTTTGCTCACATTCATTTTGACCATTGCAAAAAGCCTGAAAAATAAATTCAAGGATTTAGAAGCAAGAATAGTGAGCAAAGACTATGCTATTTATAACAGAAACATTTCTTAGTGAAAGAAAAGATAAATAAAATAAAGAAATCAGGCCACTAGTACAATCAAGATAAAAAGGGGCATCATCCTTAGAGGGAAAAATGGTGGCCGTGTTTCTGTATAGGTTGGTTTCTGCTTACATCCCTCTTCTGTCCTGGTCATTAATGAAGGCAAGCTTACAGTTGTGAACATTAAAGGGTTTATATAACTCCTACTCTAAAAATAAAGCATTCTGAGTCTTGCAACAGCACACAAGTGATGTTTTATAAATGGTCCTGAAATGAGGGTGGGAGATGCTAATAAACCCACTGTAAACTGGGAACGACCACTATCCAAACATATGGATAATAATAGAATTTTAGAGTCTAGTATATGCTGTAAATCTCAAGTAATGAGTAAACCAACAAGGTTGGGAAACATGTCTTGGATAATCCAGGACAGATTACAGTTTATGAATTGTGCTTGGTATCAGAATGATACAGCTCTAATAATCTGCATGTGGTATTTGAGATTATAACTTTAAAAATCAAAGGTATATACATATATAGTAGAAAACTGCATAGAAATTGCAATCAAGCTGATTTTGCAGCTATAAATATGGAACTTTTGGATGCAGACTGGAACAGATACCGAATTATAAAAGTATACTGAACAGCTGGGATAATATATGACTTAGTTCAGCTGGGATACTTATATGACTTTATTAATGAGTCAGATGAGATGTACTACAATATGTAAGGATGTAAAATCAAAGAAAGATGAAATAACCTTGACAGAAAAAAAATTGAAAGGTTTAGAAACAGAAAGAAATATCTTTGGGTGTTATATTAAAAACATCATAGTATTGATAAAATTATCAGAGATAGACAGACAAAGTAACTCTAAGGGGAAGGGTGGGAATTGCTAAAAATAGCTATACGTTTATATTGGAAAAGTATAGAAATACTGATCAAAAAAGCAATACTTAAGCCCTGACAGATTTGTGAATGATGGAGAGATATTAATCTTACACTGGATAATAACAAAATTACATATACAAATAAACTGGCTACTAAATTTGTTGACAATTTTTTTGAGGGGGCATGATACTAAAACCTTTATGAAGCCAGTTAACTTAGGTGTTAGTCATATGGAAAATGTCCAATAGTCTCTACTAAAGAGATTCAAACTGCACTACAGGCAATAAATAAACTAAAATTTGACCTTCACATATCCATGACCATAAAAAAGTCCACAAAAAACTAGGAGCGTTATACAGAAATAAGCAACTTTTCACCAAAGCAGCAAAGATTTCAAAACAAATTCCCATCTTATCTCCATCCTACTTTATGCCTCTCCAATATATATCAACCTAAGGCAATGCGATCTAAACAAGCTAGAGACCTGCTACAACATAATCGCCAAATTCGCCACAGGGGCATCCTACCATAGTCACCACTGTCTCTCACTTGCTGAACTGGGCTGGCTTGAACTCCCTCACCACCTTCAGTGGAATCAACTCTCACTCCCCACAAACTAGGTAAACCATCCACTAAATGTCCCATCCCTCCAGAATCTACTCCAACCCTATCACACCACCAGACCACTAAGATCCAGCAACAAAAATCACTTGCAGATCACTAAAGCCAATAACTCTACTGGTAAAGCACTATTCTCTTGCACCATAGCCAAATTATGGAACTCCCTTCCACCCCCAATTACCTCCGTATCATCATGCACCCACTTCAAAACTTTACTAAAAGCGCACCTAAAAACATGCTGGCTATGCCCTTGCAACTCCCACTCTAATATCACCCACCCCATCCAACCACTACCTTTCTTTCCACTCCACTAACTACCTTGATTATAGCAAGCTCAGATGCTCATAAGCCTAGTACTTATTATACAGCAGGAACTTCTTATTGTAACATTTGTTAATGTCTGTTATGTACTTCACAGATAAAGATTCTAATTGTCTACTGATGTACTATGTTCTTCATCTGTAAATATGTTGTAAGTAATTGGTATGTTAAATTGTTAATTGTTATGTAATCCAATGTAACTACTGTCTGTTTATTTTAACTGTGGAGCTTTTCTCCCCGGGCCTCTGCTGAAAATGGACCTACGTCCAGTCGAGCACTCCCGGTCAACAAATGTAAATAAATAAATAAATAAATTCTCTTCAGTGCTGATCCTGATGGTGTGAATAGATTTTTTTTATCAAAAAATAGCAAATACTTAGAACCCTGCCTTAGAGATAATTTTCAAAGAACATTTAAATTTGGTCATCTTTTTAAAATGTGCTAAGAAGAGATTGTAAGTCCCTTACATAAAGGCATTATTAGGATGATTGTGGACAACTATCACTTGGTCAGCATTACAGTAAAGCACTTTGTTAGGGTATCTATCAATTGTTACCTAAGGATGTAATACACTTGTTTGAAATCTTTTAGCATAATTTTATAGAGGGTCACTCATATCTAACTAATCGTTTTTGCATAATACTCTGGATGCCATTATTTGGTCTGTTGGTAGATGCAATTTATTTGGACTTGCCTAGGGCTTTTGTTACAGTCCTGCACTCAGAGAACATAAAACTAATACAACAAAAGATGGTTAGATAACTGGTTTAAAAGCAGAAGTTCTAGGCTAAGGATAGGCAGCACCATTTTAGAAGTCAAAGTAGTAACACTTAGGGTTCATTAAGGTTAGGGCTCCTTAAGGTTCAGGTCTTGTGCCAGTTAGATTTAACTAGTTCAAATCAAATTTCCCTTACAAAGTACGATTTGGGTGGGTAAGTCTGTAGACTACACACAAAAAAACAATAGTGACAAATGCTAGAGATCAGCTGAGTTTCAGATGCTTCTGAATACATTTAACCACTGTCTGAACTGAAGGGGATGTAATTTAATGCAATTTAATGCCCTACTTTCAGATATCACCTCATAAAAACCAAACTAGTACATATGCTACTGCACTCCCTAACTCATATAAAACTGTTTACAGACATATCCTAATCCTGGCCCTAGCTGTGACACAAACAAACCACAAAGACACCTCCCCAACTCTACCATAATTATCACAAGCCACAACACCCCTACTACTAGCACACAACCTCCCCTACCAGTAGTTTCCAAATCTGACTTACATATTACCAACTTTAATCTCAGAAGCCTAGTAAATATGACCGCAGAATTCCATGCTACCTTAACCACCTACTCTCCTGACATACTCATTTTAATTGAAATTTGGCAAAAACCACACATCAATGACCCTGAAATTACTCTCCAAAATTATAACATAATAAGGCAAGACAGACTAAACAAAAGATGTGGTGGCATAGCTATAATGTTTAAAGACTCTCTTAAAGTAGAAAGAGTATGCATAACACCACCAGACATCCCTAACGCTGAAATACTAATTTCACATCTACATATTAACTCACACAAAGCCATAATTTTCATGGCCCGTCTACCTACCCCCGGTAAAAACCTTCCCAACATTGAACATCTCCTCTCCTGGTCCTCCACCACTTTCAGTCAAGAAACTATCCTCCTAGGTGATTTTAATGTTGACTGGCTTATCTACACTTCCAACTGCCCTACTAACTTTATTAATCTATACAGCTATACCCAAATCATAAACTGTCCCACTTGTACTGACAAATTCTCTCAAAAAGAATCTCTGCTTGATTGGATACTGACCAACAAACCTAACCTGAATGACCAAGTAGACTGCCTACCAATCAGCCTTAGTGACCACTCCCCCACCTACTTACTAAAAAAAGAATTCAAACCCAATCTATCTCACCCCTCATATACACCCACTGCAAAAAAAAAACTTTTCCCCTGATACTTTCAACCTGGGTCTATATTAGATAATCGAACTTTTAAAAGTTAGACTGTCATATGGTCAACAACACATGATCAAACTTTTAAAAGTTCAAACATCTAATAAAAAAAAATACACAAATAACCTACCTGAACGTTTTAAGCGGGGGGGGGCAAGACCCTCTACACCCCCACCCCCCGCTCTTCAAATATACCAACTCCAAGATCGTACGACAGTGTAGAATAGGGAAATCTTCCCATTCCATGCTGTACGGAGATCTCCAGTAAAACATCTGAACTTTCAAAAATTCGATCATATGGTGTTGCCCATATGACAGTCAAACTTTTGAAAGTTCGATCATCTAATATAGACCCTTCAACCTACTGCTACAGCAATGTGATTGGTCGCCACTAAGAACCCTTAACCTGGACCTAGCAGTTGAATACTTTAATAACAAATTTATTGAACTCCTAAATAGTCTAGCCCCCATAAGAAAAATAAAAATCAAATCCAAACAACTACCTTGGCTTTCCCATGACACTAAACTTCTTATCAGACAAAGAGATAAAACTAAGGCCCTAAACCAGTCCACCAAAAGCATAAATGATCGGACCTTATACCAACAGTTAAGGAACAAAACAAAGAAATGTGTAAGACATGAAAAAAAAAACTACTGCTATACCTCTCAAGCAAGGCACCTTCACAACCTTTGCAAATTCTGGAACACTATTAACTACCTCCTTAACCCAGGTAAAACCGCCACCCCTCCCCCACCACACCCAATACCTCCAAATTCATAGAATCCCAAATCAACTCCCACTTTATTAACTCCATCACCATCCTCCTAGAGAACCACGAAAACAAACATCTCTCAGTACCCACTGTACCTCTAACACCACTACCTCTTTCTCCTTCAAACCTGTCCAAACCTCCTATATAACAATGCTCCTCAGAAAACATAAACCTAGCAGCCTAGCTGCAAATCACCTCCTCAACAAATTCTTAAATATTGCTGCTCCATCTATTGCCTATCCTATATCTCTTCTTATCCATCGTTCTATCTCTGAACAATATGTACCCCACCTCTGGAAAATAGCACATATTATCCCCCTCCACAAGAGCAGCCCCTCCAGTGAAATCACTAACTATCATCCCATTGCCATCCTTCCACCCATAGCTAATATACTAGAGAAATGTATTCACCAACAACAGCAAAATCACCTCACCAATAACAACCTACTATCCCACTCCCAGCACGGTTTCAGGCCTAAACATAGCACTACTACAGCCTTAATGTCATTTACTGACACCATTCATCACCTCCTGAACAATAGCCTCCTAGCCTCAACAATCTTCCTTGACATGTCAAAGGCATTTGACACTATCTCCCACCAGCTTCTCCTAAACATACTTGCTACTTACTATCTCAATTAATCTACACTTATATGGTTTAAAAGCTACCTATCTGACCATAAACAGGCCACCAAATGGGAGAAAAATCTCTCTCCTCTGCTACCAGTGTACACAGGTGTACCCCAAGGAGCAAAACTTAGTAACCTCCTTTTTATCCTATTTACTAATATAGTATAAACTCAGCAACACAACTTGCAACAGTCGTACAATATGCAGATGATGCATCCCTTATCTGCTCTGCCCCAACCCTCCAAGAACTTCAAGATAATACACAAAAAGCATTTCTGGAAATTGAAACCTAACTATTCAACCTCAAGCTCATTCTAAACACCAGTAAGACCAAACTGATATTTTTCACCAACAAGCCATCCAATAACCACTCTCCATCCTTCACAATTCATTCCACCAAAGGAAGCACAATTGAACCCACAAACCATACCACACTCTTAGGCGTTACTATAGACGACGGGTTGAAATCTGATATTCACATTTCCCTGTCAATTAAAAAAGTCCATGCCAAACTTGGATCTCTCTACCATGCTAAACCTTACCTGAGAAACCAAGCCAGGCTAGCCACTGCCAGATCCCAACTTCTATCTGCCTTACTCTACTGCTCACACATATTTACAAACCTCCATAAAACTGACCTAAACAACCCATCATCCTGCTATAATAAAATTGCAAAATTTGCCAGCAATCATCCCCATAAATCTAATCACTGCTCTGCTCTCCAACAACTGAATTGGCTTGAGCTTCCCAACCTGTTAACACTAAATCATCTCACCTTTACATACAAAATCATTCACAACCCCTACCTATATCCATCAATGTCCTCCCTAGTCCAACAGCAAGTCAATACAAGGCCCCTTAGATCTTCTGACAGACTGATGCTAACAATAACCCAGTCATACAACTGCCTCTGCTCTAATAAAATAGCTAAGGCCTGGAATTCTCTGCCCCAATGCATTCAAAACACTATCAACTAGACTTCATTTAAATCTAAAACCAGAGACCATCTCATATCCAGGTGGCTGTGCTCCAGCTGTTCTCCTGGATAATCAACCCCGTCCAATCTACTTTTTCTCCATCCCTTCTGAAAGGAACCTGATCTTCTTGCTTTACCCCATTTTAGATGTTCTTTTTCACTTGCCAGGGTGCTACAACTGATGATACCATAGATGCTTCTCTCAATCAATATTACTCATTGATATTTCAGTATCTACAATGCTGGCCACATCATAATTCTCTATCTCTGGACAGCTGGAATATACGTGTATTAGCTTTGCATTAACTCTATTATTATCTGTATGTAATTTTATGTTTTTATTCTATGTTATCTTTACAAAACATTGTATGTGGAGCCTTTCTCCCTGGGTCTCCGCTGAAAACCAGGATACACTGGCCCAGTCAGACACTACCCGGTCAACAGATGTAAAATAAATTAAAAAAATAAAGAAATAAAAAGATGGAGCTCTTACACTTTGGTCCTAAAAATCTAGTTTATACTAGTATACTGTGAAGACAAAAATACTCTACAGAACAGAATTGGATAACCATCTTAAATTTAATGCAAATATGACACTGGATTTCCGGATGCATCATGCTTTTATGAAGGATATGCAACAGTATATATCTGTCAGGAATGTGATGGTGTTGTTATCTCTGTACAAGACTGCTTAGAGACCTGTTATTAAGTGCTGTGCAACAGTTTGAATGTACATCTACATATAGATTCATAACCTTTAAAGGATTCATAAATCATGTGCCAAACAATTGTGCAAAGTGATATAGCTCAGGTATAGAGGTAAGCTTAAATGACTGGCTTTTTTTAATAAGTTGCAGACCAATTTGGAAAGACCTCTCATACTTATTTACAAAAGTAATAACAATGAAACCTGGGCATCAGTTCTGGGTGTTGAATTTATGAAGCATTCACTTGACTCACAAAATAAGTGCTTTAATAGTTTCAACAAATATCATTAAAGGCAATCTTCCCATTGTAGAGCAGGTAGAACATGGAGTGTGTCATCACTTATTATTAGAAAGGATGGTGATTTAATTAGCTTTTAGAAGCAAACTGCTGGATAGTTTTGGCATTATATGTTTGACCCTTATTTGATTAGTTGCAGACTCCTTAAAGGACTCTAATGAGGCTAAGAGTTTATATCTATTGTTAAATGTCATATTACATCGAATATGTTATTTGGAAGGGTGGCACAGTGGTGCAGCATATAGTGTTGTTATCTCACAGCAAGAGGTTCCCCAGTTAACTTTTCAGCTGGGTGCCTTCTCTGCAGAGTCTGCATGTCCTCCCTGTGTTTGTGTGGGTTTCCTCTGGGTGCTCTCATTTCTTCCAACATTCTAAAGACATGCAGTAGGTGGAGTGGACACTCTAAATTGGCCATAGCTGTGAATGTGCATGCAAGTGTGTTGTGTAGAGGAGCTACTTTGTCAGAGCTAGACACCCAGTGGTGTAAACCTTGGCTCAAGATGATTGTTACTGTTGAAGTGACACCCCGACCATGTGTAAAAATGGGAAAAAGGGGTTGTGGATGAATGGATGGATGGAATGAAGGTGTTATATCTTTTCACAGCCATCAAACCCTAGCTGGTATTCTCCAGTCTATTTATCTATAACATTTATTAAAAAGTTGTTTACACTAACAGACATGTGGACTTGCAGGCAACACATCAGTGGACCATGGTTTTATATATATATATATATATATATATATATATATATATATATATATATATATATATATATATATACATATATGTATATATATATATATATATATATATATATATATATATACACACACACACACACACACACACACACACACACACACACACACACACACACACACACACACATAAATATGCCATCATAAGAGGAGCTTCTCCATTTAAACACATAATTTAACATAAAAATGTAGCTTTTTCAACATTTTTGAATTGAGATCATGGTATAATGGGGATTTTGTCCCCATTATAGGCAATCTCGGAGTTGTAATATATAACTTGCAGGGAATGTGGGGGTGAAGGGGAGCTTCCCCCATTCCTCTCAACTGCACAGATTTTCACAGAATGTACAGATTTTGGCCTTGTATTTTTGGTCCTTTTTCATATACTTGTGGTTTTCTGGAAAATTAGTGGTAAATCATTACAGATTAAATATAGAAAATAATGTCAGGCATTTGAGTTTCAGACTCAAATGCCTATCATGGTATAATGGGGATTTTGTCCCCATTATAGGCAATCTCGGAGTTGTAATATATAACTTGCAGGGAATGTGGGGGTGAAGGGGAGCTTCCCCCATTCCTCTCAACTGCACAGATTTTCACAGAATGTACAGATTTTGGCCTTGTATTTTTGGTCCTTTTTCATATACTTGTGGTTTTCTGGAAAATTAGTGGTAAATCATTACAGATTAAATATAGAAAATAATGTCAGGCATTTGAGTTTCAGACTTCATATCCTTCAAAAAATTCATGCTAATGCAAAGCCTGTTATTCTATCAACTTTCTAAGTTTGTAAGAGCAATATTTAAAAACTGTCACTATTTTTGGGCTATTATCCCACTTTTATTTATGGCTTTGTCCAGATTTCTTCCTCCAAGATGTTGAGAAGTATGCTTGCCCCACTGCAAACATGTTGAAAAAGCTACATTTTTATGTTATGTGTTGTGCTTAAATAGAGAAGCTGCTCTTATGACTGCAGTGCAATCTCCAATCAGGACTTCTGTGTACTGACTGACATGCGCAGTATCTGTTTCACTGTTGAAAGTTTCAGCTTTGTAAAAGGTTGATGATGTGAGGTTATGATCTTCTCTTCTCAATTATATGAATTTCGCTGTTCTTTTATTTTGCTATTATGAAGATAATCCATATGTATATATATATATATATATATATATATATATATATATATATATATATATATATATATATATATATATATATAAATATATATATATATATATATATATATATATATATATATATATATATATATATATATATATATATATATATATGCATGTATTTATATATTCAGAAGAGCATGGTCAAAAATCAGAATAGTGTGTGTTATAATCTTTGAAATTGTCACCAAAGTCTATCCCTGGGATTCGTGAACAATCATGTAGGCTTCATGTGAAGCCTACACGATGTTTACGAGTTAGAGCGATAAGCAGTAGATCTAATAGAATATGCATGCTGCTCACCATGCTAACACAAATACAAGCACTTTTCCATGGTCAGCAACAGTGTTGGCAGCCAGAAAAACTACATTGACCAGTACAAGCAAACACAGTAAACAAACAGGCTTGTCTGTGGGCAAACCTGTTAAGTGTGCTCGCTTGGACAGCAAGAAGAGCAACATAAGGGAAATAATGTATGTTGTACACAGGCAGAGAAAGTGTACTGAGTGTACTGTGCACATAAATCAAACATATGAATATAGTAATAAGTAAGAGGGGATGTGAAACGGCAAGGGCAAATACAATACCTGGGTTACCAGACAGGAAAAGTGTACTGAGCACAATGTGTACAGACATCAAAATAATGTATACAGGAAGAAGTAAGAGGAAAGTATACATTTTGAAATTCATGTATGATAACTGGTGTGAAAGTGCCTATATCACAAAGACAAATTTGTAATAATAACCTTTTGCTATTATGTATGTCAAAATAATTAATGGTGGTCACAATTCCTGAGCAAATGTAAATAAATAAAAGCAGACACGATATTATAGGACATGAGAGTTACACAAATTCATATTGAAAAAGAGGGGATTACATGACATATTAATGTCATTGACATGCTGAGTTGAGATGATAGTTCACAAGGACAGTATATACATTATGGGGTATTTAGACAGTGAGCATTTCATCAATATAACATATTGGAAAATAGGAATAGCACAGAAGACACAATCTCCTTTTGCAAGAATCAAATCAGTCCCATCAATGTTACACTGACCTGTGTATTAACTGTGTACACCACAGAAACAGGCCTAAGACATGTATGAGGAGGATCACCCTTTATGGGAATTATGCATCTCCATATTCTAACACTTCTACATCCCATATGTACATGTTTGTGGTGTCACAAGTGTGGGAGCAGAGTGTGCCATACGTTACACCCTTGCATAAGGCACTCCTACCAGTCACAGTTATTGTGCTGACAGATAAATGCAGGCACCATGCTGTGATGCAATGTATTCCCCAGAGCAGTGTATTGTCTCCATCTGCCAAAGGAGTATCAATGGGTATTGTGAGAATGAATATCATATCAGCATGTCAGACTGAGATCAATTAAATGAGTGTGCACATGTGCACACAATTGTGATCAGTCCTATGTCAATATTCCAAGGTCAAGGAAGGTTCCTCTGTATGTCTGTGCACATACCCCCACAAACTGGAGCACATTTGTGTACACCACAGTACTCAATTCATGTGCCAAGGTAGTGCTCTTGCCATTACATTAGCAGATCAGATATGCACTTTCAGGAAATTCAAAGCTGCATTCACATGTGTTCTTGTAATATATCAAGAGATAAGACTAATGTGATGTAATTGTTGTTGTGTGACATCAGTACTTTCATACAAAATTATGCCCTATGCTAGAATAGAACATCAAGCTGTACAACTCCTCCAAATAACAATACAGCTATTAATCACGTTCATCACTGTGGAACTGTTATCACGGCTGTTGAATTCCACCTATGTAAAGTCATTCAATCAGTTGTACTTTATCTGCCCATAATTCTTGTCTGCTAAAATTGATGAGGAAGTCCTCTGACACTTTATACATACAAGGTATAATTGGGGTGGATATCTTTCCTGCAGAACAGTTATGGACACAAATGTTTACAGTCACTCCAGTGCTAGTTTCAAACACTTGCCTAAGACTTGATAAAATCATCACTATAGTGGGATCAATGTATGTGTGCATCGCCAATTATAATATTTGTGGTTATGTGAAAGCATTACATCATGTGCATGAATCAAGGATTATGTGTGTCCCTGTAATTACTTAGAAAGATTCTTGCAGTATGTCTGACAGCATTGTCTATTGCTAGGTATACCCAAACATACCTGTAGATCCCTGTTGTTGTCACTGTGATGGTAGAACATTAATTACATACAATGTGGATATAATCATGTATTGGAACACATACCATACTTAGGCAACAACATGCATCACATTGT
This sequence comes from Protopterus annectens, assembly GCF_019279795.1. Lineage (NCBI taxonomy): Eukaryota > Metazoa > Chordata > Ceratodontiformes > Protopteridae > Protopterus > Protopterus annectens. Next base: position 122,508,802 of record NC_056737.1, read on the forward strand.
CTCATGTCCTCATACCTGAGAGGTGTCTCACTACTACTGTGACAGCATCAGTCTTCAATACATCCTTGCCAAAGGAAATTTAGAATAAACTCTTGTAACAGGAAACATCTACACATGAACATAGCACATGTGGATGACAACACTGTTAACAACATGTACACTGACTGTAAGTAGTGACACTGGGATTTGAAATATGTAGCTAACATTGCAGGCTAATGAGGGTTTGCTGAAGCATAAGAACAAATACAGATTTAATTGATGACTGTGACACTGCATGTTTCAATGTATGAAATTACTATTGATTATATATACATCATATATGTACTTGCAGTCTGTTCTGCACAGTAAGAGGAAGAAGCACACATACACACACACACACACACACACACACACACACACACACACACACACACAAACACAGACAACACACACACATGCACACGCACACACACACACACACACACTCACACACACACACATACACACACACACACACACACACACACACACACACACACACACACACACACAGCAGACAGTCATTTCTGTATTTGAACTCCCTACTTATGCACTGGCACAGTCTGCAAACAAGTATATTATATGTAGACACCACAGGAAAAGTTAGATTGGATTTGAGCCATACTGCATCTTTGAAAGGATGACATAAGTTGTGTCATGCAAAGGAGATATGTATGCAAAAATGACTTCTGCAACCATGTGCAATTCCAAATGTAGTCATTGATAAGATATGTAAGATACTCATGCATTTATTTGCATTCACATGCACAATCAGCAGAGTCTTACTGCTGTCCTTGAACTCCCTACCTATTGACTGACATAATCTACAAACAAGTGTATTATACAAATGTGCAACAGGAGAGGTCTGACTTTGTTGGTTTGAAAGTGCATTACTGAAATGATGTTATAAGCAATGTGCTTCAGGCAGTATGTATTTGTGGACAGACTGAAAAGGGGATGTGGAATTGATCTAACCATGTAAATGATTCTCATAAATGTGAATCAAATGAGCACACCTGTTGAAGTAATCCTCCAGTGATGCAATGGACCAACCATCACACAGGCAAGTTGATTGTTGTGGTGTTGTGGTATTAGAATCTCCTCCCTATCTAGCTATTCATTCTAGAGTCCTCTTATGCAAACAAACTCCACTCAGCCAACAAATCACTCCTCACTATTACCTCAGCAAATAATACAGCCGGAAAAATCTCTCTTTTCACACACTATAGCCAAAACTTGGAATAATCTCCCCCCATCTGTGACTTCTGCAGCTAACACCACTCTATTCAAAAACTCCCTTAAGGCCCATCTTACAAGTTCTTGGCTCTGTCCATGTATTACATAGACCGCAATCTGTTACCTTTACAACCATCTTCTATCTCTCTTTTCATGCCCCAATAAATATGTTTCCTCAAAATATTTTACATGGAAAACATGTACCTGTTAAAATCTGACTGTTGCTCTTTGCAAACTAAATGTATATATGTAAATTTTTTTGATTGCAAATGTCTACTCTTTTTGACTTCTTTCTAGAAATTTCTAGTTCAATAGATACTACTTCCTACGCATTGTATTATATGTTTATTTTCTGTAATGTGTTGTTCTAATGTAACTGGAGCTTTTCTCCCCGGGCCTTCGCTGTAAACAGACCTCATCCAGTCGGACCATCCCGGTAAACAAAATTAAAATAAAATAAATAAATAAAAATAAATGCCACCTCAGAGACTTGTCTTTCATAGTGTGAGAGTGCACATTATACAGGATGACATCAGTGTGGTATTGCAGAAAAGATGATGTTGGGAGAAGGGTCTGACATTGATGGGGACTCACACTGTACTAAAAATTAACTCTAGACTACTACTGTATTGTGGATAGCAGTAGTTAGGGTCATATTTACACAACTCCATACATACACATAATTTAACTGCTGTGAGATTAGAACCCCTACCTATCTCACCATACAATCTGCAGGGCACAGTTCTTAATGTAAGCACCACTGCAGAAGTCTGGCATTTTAAGTGTGTGAAGATAACATCAGTGTGATGATGAACACAAGACGATGTTGGGAGAAGGTGCTGACACTGATGTGCATTCACCCTGCAGCACACACACACACACACACACACACACACACACACACACACACACACACACACACACACACACACACACACACACACAACACACACACAATGACTGCTGTGAGATTAGAATACCATATGCTATCCATTGACTCAGTCTAGAGGACACAGTACTTAGCATAAACATCACTGCAGAAATCTGAGTTTGTACTGTGACAGTGCAATGTAGATGGGATGTGTCTCATTCTGTGTCATAGAAAATATTGTGATGAAGGTTTTGTGCAAATCCATATTTGTTGATATGATGGAGTAATGCCAATATTATGATCAATAATACATACATGCTGCTGAGTTATTTCATCTCTGCTGTCAATAATGTATACAGGAGAACTGAGAGTTAATTGTACTTAGCTGTCTTGTGTACAACATGAGACACAAACACTTGTGAAACACAGGACAGACAATGAATCATTTATGAATCATGAGGTTATGATGATGGGATGTAAACCTTAATGAATAGTACTGATATTAGCAATGGCATTTGTTCATTCATGGGCAATGTGGACTCTCAATACTAAGCAACACTTAATGTTTCAATACAGGAGGGACAAAAAATTATGTATGTGCCTTAAGGCATACATGTGGTGGTATATCATTTGTAAGCATCAGTGCTGCAGTGCAGACCCAACTGTCCAGAGTGACGGGGTCAATTAACCACACAGTCCACTGCATTTCATATGAGTACATTGCACAGTGTCCAAGTAATGAAGTAATATTATCCAGAAGCAGTACTTATTTCTGTTTCAAATCACTGCTGAGAAACATATTTCCAAAGATGGTCATAGAGTGTTAGTGCATGTGTGTGTAGACTCTGTGTTGAACTCAGACTGTGAAGTACCAGTGTTTAGTGTTGCTCAGTGACAACCTTTACACAAATAAGAATCACAGAGGAAATATTGTAATTCTGACTGCATTTACAACAGATCAGTTTTATGTTCATATGTTGCATATGTATGCTACACATGTTTTGTTATACCTTTCAATGTTAGCTCCAAGGCTCAAATCAGAAAGGAAGTGCTGTGCTTGTGTTTCCCATTTGCATGACAGTACTCTGTGAGCAAACAGAATTCTCAACTGAAGGAAACAGTGAAGTACTACATCTGGTGTGCCTTCTACAGTGCATAGAGGCTTAGCAGCAATGCACGGCCATCAGCACTGTGGACAGTACATATTTAAGAAAATCTGCTTGTTAACCTAGCTTTCTGTGTGGACCAAGGTGTAAGTTCGGTGCGCTAAATGAAAAACAGACTTGAGCAGGGTTCAACTCCAGTATGCAAATGATTTTACAAATAGTGTCAGAATGTGATTGTTATATCACCTTTTTATCAAGATTTTAAGAATACCTGTACATATGTTGCCTGGCAAAATTGTGTGTGTAATACCTTCTGAAATAATCTTTGATACCTACTACATACGAGACATGCTTTAAGGGAAATTACAAGTTAACTGGGTGTACAAGGGTGTAAGGCAAAGACTCACCACATGTTGCAATAACACCCGAAATGACATTTAACATCACTTACTACAGTTACTCATTGCCAGACTTCATGCAGCAGCTGAGAACTACAACTGGTAAAACAGAAGGGGCTTAGAGAGCTAGACAGACAACTAATTGACAGGAGAGACACTTTTAAAACAGGCAGTATGAGTTTCACATAATTCTGGATATGAACCATTGTCAAGACAAATTAAATTTATTGACTTGCTCATTATCTCTAGAGTCCACCAAGGAAATCCTACTTCACACATGTCACATTCACCCCTTTGGAGGGACAGTGATACCCTATTTAGCCAATGGAAGATGCAAGTTGTATTCTTCAACAAAGTAATGGCAGACTAAAAATGCTATAACATGACATTTACATCCATCAGCCTAATGACTAGTTAACAGTACAAAGTGGTGAGAGAGATAGACAGATATAGAGATACAGATAACAGGCTGGTGTTGTGGATCATTAATGTATTTCTTTAATTAGTGCTCTCAGTACTAATCAGTCATGATCTGTATCTGTAAGTGATGGCTGTGGGGGTGAAGAAGCTATAGGACAAGCACAAAATGACGTTGACATGAATAGACTCAGAGTGGTTTCATAATTCTTCCTTATAGGCATGGATGTGTTTGCAAATGATGTTTTGCAACAGTATTCAAAATCTGCTCATGAATAGTTGTTTCTGGGTAAAAGTTAAGATGCATGCCATTAAAATTATCATAGAAGTATAACAACATAGAAAGAAATAATGTGATATACATCTGGACTTGAAACCTTGATGCTATGGCCAAAAAGCAATCTTCAGACAAGTGATATACGTCAAAACTCCACAGACGAAGTTGTGCTTTGTTACATCCAGTAGTAAAAGAAATACTAAAGTCACTGTTGCAAATGCCAATGTCTGCACACATGCTGAGGCAAAAAATATGAAGGCTTTCTTATGGGCAATTTATAGCCATGTGTGTTGTGTGTGATTCTATTTTCTAAGTATATGAAATATGTGATAAAAGGTGTTGTTAGGAAGGTGGTGAAATAGGGGTGCAAGCAAAGGGGATGACGCAGGGAAAGAAGAGAGGAATTTACAGGAAGATAGTGGGAGAGAACCACAGATATCTCCTTCTTCACAACATAAATGTGAAAGTGTAGACACAATTTGCTGAATTTGGACTGTCACCGCACCAAGTGTAGGTAAGAACAACAGAATAATATTGTACAGCCAGTTGTACCAAATCAATTGTGTTACAATGACACACAGGTGAAGTGGACAGCTATGTATGGGCCATTATTTATTTATTTTGTTTTTGTGGGACAAGTGCCCATTTTGACTTTTTTCTTTCAACAGCAGAGGAAGGTTGGGGGATGTGCTTAGGAATGTGATGGCTGGGTAGAAAGGTTATGTAAGGAAGCAGGTGCAGAAATACAGCACAAAAAGACATACAGGGATGGTGGTGATGGACACAAAATGTTGGGAGACACCATGATTGGAGAGAGGGGGCATCAGAAGTGCAAACTCATCAAGCCTGAGAACAGTGAGAATCTAGTCCTCACCCTCAGAACTCTCATCACTTTCTCCTTTCTCAGTTTCCTTTGGCAATGCTTAACATGGCTTCATCTTAGCAATGGGACAAAGCCCCTTTTCAACATGGTACTGAGACCCCTTTCTATAATACCCATCACAAGCCCTGTCAGCTTTTGGTGGGTGACTAAATCATCACCTCCACTAATACTATTCCTGGAGGGTACCAGTGAACCAGTTGCTGAGGGAGAGCTTCCTGATGTGGCTGGGGCAGGTAGGGTAGGGGTTGTGGTGGCAGCTCTGATAGCTTGGATCAGCTTGGGACCCTGAAGTTCAACCTGTAGATGGATGACGGTCCAATCCGCCAGGGTCAGTCTACCTCTCTGTGCTGCTTGTCAGGTTTTATAAGCAGAAATGATTGAAAACAGAAGATTTTAAAGCTATGTAAAATATTCCCCAAGCCAGAAAAAAAATTGAGAGAAAAGAGAGAGAATTTGATCCATGGCATATCATATGACTATATCATTTTAGAAAATAAACAGTTATGATTATCCAATCTATACACCTTTGCCACATCCAGGTATGATGAGAAGGACTTACTCTGTTGTACCATTAATCAATTGCACTACTATGATATCATGAATACAACTATTTATTACAGTATTGCCACACGGCATAAAATTACAGTAGTTATTATATTTACAATAAGACCTGAAGCATACATACCTCTGCCTCTATGAGGTGAATTAACCTCTCTTTGTGCACATCATGGCTCACTGCAATGTCTTCAGCAGGTATAAAAAAAACAGAAGGCAAGAAGTGACACGAAAGTCTTGGGTGGATACTGTATTCAAGATCAATTAAGACAGAGAGGTCAGTATAGTAACACAAATGTGGGATGTCAGCAGTCCAAAACACATCCTCCCATTAGCTAAGAAGGTCCTTCTTGCACCAGTTCAAGTCACTATAGTGGTGACAACAATTCTCTCCAGTGTGTGGGATGCCAGTTGCACTGGATACAGCCTTGCTTAATCTGTTCCAAGCCTCAATCTTATACTGAGACCCAGTATAGTCCCCTGCAGAAGCCTATAGCAGTAGCACTTAAAAAGGAGTGCCACAAATATCCTGGATTCCTCAACACCCCATCTTTGTGCCCTAAATTCAGCACCATCATCTACCACACCAGCCATGCCTGCAGATGTCAAGGAGCAACTCTAAGGATGATGAACTGATGCCAAATTTCAGCCTCGTGTATAGTGGCTAATGTGCAATCCCACACAACCATGTCATCTGCATTTGTGAGATGGTAAGCACACAGAGGCATTGGTTAACAAAGTGAAAGGTATTTTATGACACAGCAAAGAAGGTGTGGAACATGGCATTGAGATTTGCCATGTGTTATGCTCAACCTGTTCATACTTTTTCATATGGTCAACACTAAGAGTGTCAATAGCTGGGCTTGTTATCCTTTGTGTTTTGGAGGTTAAATAGGATGACTTAGCACATAACATTCTGGAATTGCACACTGTAAAAAGTTAGTTGAACAATGTGAGAATCAAACCTAACAAATAAATAATATAAAAGAAAAATGAGTGAAATTAGAGCTTTAAGATTTAATATAGTAAAAAAACACTGAGCTCTTTCATACTAAAATTCAACAACATTTTATCAGATTACACATTAATTAATTTTGTGCTCCTTAAATAAATGTTATCAACCAATCAGATCTCACAACATATTAAGAACGCAGTCCCTTAAAGACACATCACACTCATAAAATGTGTTAAATTATGAACACACAATGCAAATCATATATAATACAAAAATATGTATGAATACCAATATATGAAAAAAATGAACAGTTATAATTACAATTACAAGGTCAATGCCCTGTCTTTTAATGTGCTCCTTATAGAAAGGGAACCATTCACACCTAGTTCAGAACATGCATTTAACTTTATTTGCCAGGATAATTCTTTCATCTCTAATGTATCCTCAAAGTTACCATATTTGTCATTGCACAAAACTCTGTCAATGACAATGAAAATAAATGTGTTAATATCTTTACATTTTTATGTATGTCTAAATAAAGGTTTTTACTCAACTTTTATTGTATCCTTTAGTCTTCTTGTGGTTTTGCCCACAGAAAAAGCCAAACAATATACAGATGTAGCTAAATACATCACATTAATTGTGTTACAATTAACCCTTCCAGGGCATGCAATGCTTCTATTATAACCCTCCACACAAATTTAAGGACTGTTGTTAATATATCTATAATACTTGCAAAATCAGTATTTCATCATACTATGTGTACCTTTACCAAACAATTCCAAAATGTTTTAAAGATTTTTTCCTTCTGCTATAAGTGATCAAAGGGTGATCACCAAAATTTTCATTCAAATCCTGAGAAAAAATCAAATCCCATGATATTTTTAATATGGTAACAAAAACATGTGTGTCATATTTATAAGGGAGCAACATAGAACCTGCCTTGTCCATTTTGTTCTTGATTTTAACACTATAATTACTTATCTCTGAACATGTTTCCATTGCACAATCATCCAGTTTGGGGATATATTTACCTTCCTATCATTAACTATTTCATTTTTAAGATGATTCAACATAAACTATGGATAACTCCTCTAAATAAACAGTCCCATTAACTTATCCAATTTACCTGGAAATACTGAATCATCAGTTATCATTCTGGAAAGTTGAGCCATCTGCCCTTTGACAATATTCCTGTTTTGAAACAAAGGGTGATTACTATTAAAGTGCATGAAAGAACTGGAATAAGTTCCCTTCCTATAAACAATGGCTGACTAGCTGTCATTTTTAGTATCCTTCACTAAGTAACATCAAGAACATTTATCTTAAAATAACCAAAAGTATAAGTAAAGTCAAGAAATTCAGTGGCATCTCTTAAATATGATATGAATTCCAATAATATGGGGACAGCTCCTTCCCAAACATTTAAAATATCATTCAAGAATCTGAAATAATAAAAGACATGTCTGAAAATGGGGAACAAAACACATATTTCCTTTCCCATTCTGCCAAAACAATGTTTGAATTTAAGGGTTCACATTAAGCACTCACTGCAACCCCAGATACTTGAGGAAAGTATTCTGCCCCAGAAAACACAAAATTGTTGTGTAATATTTAATTCATAAATTGATTTACAACCAGCAATTCATTATGTGCAGGACTTTGTCCTCATACAATATCTCAAAGGTTTTAAACCAAGATCATGTGGTATTACTGAAAATAAATTAACAACATCAGTAGTAACAAATAACATATCATTATTATACTATGTGGTGTTGGCTACCTCCAATAAATGCCAGAAGTCTCCCACTATGTGCTTTAGTCCATTCAACAAATATTTACACCAAAAATCTACATAACTTGCCATTGCTTCAGTTTTTACCTTCTGGCTGCCACAATTTGTCTAAAAGGTGGATTTGTCTCACATGTGGATCAATAGGATTCTTGTAGACTTTAGGTATTCCAAAAACAGATGGTGTAACAGGTTTGTCAACAGTCACAAAATGTATTTATTTATTATTATTTATTTATTTTAAATTTGTTGACCTGGATAGTCCGACTGGATACATGTCCATTTTCAGTGGAGGCCTGGGGAGAAAAGCGCCAAGATAATAATGCACATTGAACATTTAGTAAATGCTAGTTTCAAGCAGTTTACAGTTATAAGCAATGACAAGATTTAGCACATATAGTAATTATTATAAAACACTTTACATAACATAACATTATTTTCAAAGTTAAACATACGTAACATTACATTCAGGTTTAAGACACACTGAGCAGTAAACAATTCATCAGAAAGTGACCCCAACAAAACCATATTAAGCAAAACAAGTCAATTTTAGCATAAGTAACATTGATTTTGTTTTTGAGACTCTACAATATGTATTCTCGTCATATAAAATTTTGAACATTTTACTAGAATAATCTAAGTAGTCCATTATAACACAGACCCTCCCTTTTCAGGTTTCATAACTCAGATACTTTTATCCCTCATAAGTTTGTGTACAACAGTTCTTTCATGCGCAGTTAAACCTCTCGCATACTTTAGCTGTTTTATTAAGAATAAGTGGGTTGTCAGTGCACATGAAGCAATCACTACAATGGCTCAGAATACCCATTTCAACTAAACTGGCCAGAGAGAGATAGCTGTGAAATACATATCCATAGCTACTGTTATACTGGGAAGGAGTGAGGTAAATTAAAGTATTGAAATAATCAATAAGACACTGAACTTTGATGAGCAATGCTCAGGTATGCGCAAACCAGATGCTGAAGTATTTAGAAAAATCTGTATAAACAGTAAAGTAATTTTAAGGGAAACTTACACTGCAAAAGATCAGTGTCTTCACAGATTATAAGGGTAAATTACAATGTGAGATTTTGGGGATTGTAAAGATCATTGCTAGGTGTTACTGCACAGAGAGAAGCACTTCTAACTAAATACTATAAAAACAGATACTCTATACAGAAATAGTCAATTAATGCAGCTATGATAAAAACAATGTGAGAAACAAGTACTGAAACAGTGGCTATGGTAATGTAAGTCTTAGTTTTTGCAGAATTTAGTAGAAACCAGCAACATGCTTATTCTCTTGTAGTGTGGCCACCAGGTGTCTCAGAACTCATAGGTTATAAACTAAGCTTGTGCATCTGCAATGCTTAAATAACAGCAGAGATTTGACAGAATATACAAACAAGGCCCAGTTAACAAGTAAAAACAGCACACTCAAACCAGAGCAAATTTACTTAGAATAAAAGTCACATTATACAACGACCCCCCATTAAATATTCAACAATGCGCACGTTGATTGGTCAGCGTGCACGTTGTAAATCAGAGTTATAGTAATGGAAAAAAGGTCCCACCCGGACTTTTTCCATTACTATAACTCTTTCTTTTACAGCAATGGAGAACACAAGATCTCCATTGCTTCACACTGTCTCGCTATGTTAAACGAGTTTAACATAGCTAGACAGCTTTAAAAAAGCAACAGAGATTCCCTGTTGTTTTTTTTAAAGCTGTCTCGCTATGTTAAACTCATTTAACATAGCGAAACAGTTTTTAAAAAGTAATGGAGATCTTGCTTTCTCTGTTGCTTTTTTCAAAACTGTCTCGCTATGTTAAATGGGTTTAACATAGCGAGACAGCTTTAAAAAAGCAACGGATATTCTCTGTTGCTTTTTTTAAAGCTGTCTCTCTATGTTAAACTCATTTAACATAGCAAAACAGCTTATAAAAAGCAACAGAGATCTTTCTTTCTCTGTTGCTTTTGCCCACAGCTCTGATGTACTGCGTAGGCATGCGCATGTGCAGTAGATCAGAATTGCCGCAGAATACCAGACAGCTGTGGAAGAGCAGCAAGGAGGCATTATACAATGCCATTATTTAAGAAAAGTAATTATTTTTTTTCTTAAATAATGTAATTTTATAATAGCAATAACCCACTTCTGAGTGTGGGTAATGCTGGATCTACCCATGGTTGGCTTTGTTTGGCCACTCGGGCTTCGCCCTCGTGACCAAACCACACCAACCATGGGTAAATCCAGTATTACCCACACCCAGGTGTGGGTTATTGCTATAATAAACCTTCACATGCAATTCCCATCTCAGAAGGGTGCAGGCTACCCTCTCCTCCTACAAGATGTAGACCACAAACCTTCTTAATGTAAAATAACTGGCTTGGAGTCCAAGTGATTAAATCAGAACAAAGACACTTTTAGAATACCAAACACAATAAGCCTTCAATCAGCAATTCCCAACTCAGAAGGGTGTAAGCTACCACTACTGCAAAAAGAGTGTAGACCACAAACCTTCCTTATGTAAGATAACTAGTTTGGAGCCCAAGTGCTTAAATCAGAACTAGGAGGGATACAATAACAGTTACAGTATAATCAGGCCACTAACAAGCAATAAAAAATGCAGCATATTAAATGCAACTGAACACCCTGAATATGTGCAGCAAAAAGCTAAATAAAATTGGAAGGAACACAAATACAGTAAAAGCAGCTGAATAAATTACATTTTTAGTAAGCAATAAAGTAGAAAACAGAAAATAATACACGTTTAAGAGACTAAGTTGGAGGGCCTTCCCATTTGATCTTTCAGTACTCAGTAGAATGAGCTCATAAGATTAGACTGGGAGGAGTGTCCAAAATCAGATTTATATTAGGGGTAGGCAAATCAAAAGCCATCATATTTAAAAGCACAGCAGGAGTAGGGTGGAATTCACTAAATATTTGTAGTTAAACAAGGAATGGTATTGCTCAGTTCATCCTACTAATTAGCTAGATGTTATTCACTGTCTGCAAAACAATTGTTTTCTTACTGACCCTAGCCAAGACCGTTAAATGAGGGATGCTATTTCTCATCTCTTCCCACTAATTAGCTGGATGTTATTCAGTGCCTGGAAAATAATTCTTTTCTAACTGACTCTAGCCAAGACCTCTTAAAACTCCAAAAAGAACACACAAAAAAACTTAAAACACAACAAAATGCAATATATGAAAAGGATAAAATGGAGGTAACCAAACCTTAAAAGAATAACTCCAATCCAAAATCAAATGCAGAGATCAACAATAGTCAGGCAGAGAACAGCAAGCCACACAGCACGACATCTAATTAAAGATACCACTAAATATTTGTAGTTAAATGAGGGATGCTATTTCTCAGCTCCACCCACTAATTAGCCGGATGTTATTCACTGCCTGCAAAAGAATTATTTTCTAAATGACCCTAGCCAAGACCTCTTAAAACTCCATAAAGAGCAAACACTTAAAACAAAATGTAATGCAAATACTAGACAAAAAGCACTGGTTCCCTATAACTAACAGGGCTACAATTCTGCTAAGTACCCATCTTTTCAAAATCTTCATCTAGGTTATTGCTCACTGCTCAGATCAAAACTGTTCATTAGAAGCAGTCAAGATGGCCTTTGTCATATTGTCTAGGCCTATATTCAAAGAAGCCATGGGGAGAAAAGTCTTTCCAGAACAGGTCCTGCTCACTGGAAAAATTCCCAAAAGATGTTAATCTTAACAATACCTTAAAACTTTTAAGAAATCCGAAAGAGCACTTCTAAAATTATATCAAATGTTCTTGCTTCTGAGATACTTTCTAATAATACCTATCACATATTTAGTTCAAAGACTTGCAGTGCTGCTCAATCTAAATATGCATATTTACAGACTAGAGACCATGTGTATACTGTATGTATAAAGGCGTCAACACTAAATACTATTACTAACTATAGATCTAGATTGTAACTTACTCTGACAAGTATAACTCCCTCATTTAATAACATGCTTGGTATATATTAATCTTTGAATCACTTTCTGCATTAATCAGACATCATTGTTATGTATACATGAGCATTTCTATCTTATTGTAAACATGTACTTTTCTGTTGCATTTTAAGAAGGAATTGTTATGGCAACTGAAATTAAATGTAATACAAAGTCCAGGTATTAATGAGAAAGTTTGTTTTAATAGTATTTTGGTAATGAAAGCAGAACAAGTTAGGAAACGGGTATGTTGTATATTTGGTTTCTTAAAATGAATTCTAAAACTGTACCGTTTAAATTATTTAAGCAAAGATTTTACAATGTAACACATCCTTATAGATACGCTATGCAATTATAGTGAATTATAGTCAAGTAATTCATTAACGCTAATTTATTTAGAGTTTTAAATAAGTTAATAATATTCATGATATCAGAAGCTATGGTAGAGTGATTTTAAATGGAGTTTAATAGGTAATTGATATAAATAAGAGGGGTTGTGTAATTGGATTTGTTCTGATGAAGGTCGCTATTATGGTAAACGAAAGTGCTTAACCGTTTATTAATGAATGATTTTTACATATTCCTTCCTGAAGCTTTTCTGACAGCATGTTTGTTAGTATTTAGTCTTGACTTAACTCTGGAGTGATAGTTTTTGATTTCTGATTGTGTAATATCTCATGTTTGTTTGCTGTCTTTGCCTTCATATCCTTTGGATTAGTTCACTTAACTGTTTAATAAATGCTAAGCAAGTAAACAGACAAATGAAAAATAAATAAATCTATGTCCCCATCCCTTTCAGTATAAAACTATTCATCATCATTTGCTTATAGCTTGGCTGTTAGTAGTTTAAAAACTGCCCTTCCCTCTTGGGTATATTTGTCTACCATTTCTTGCTTGAAGATATTGTCTCTTGTTGTATGCTTGCAATTGTTTTGGTCTCTATGTTTGTTTCTTGATTTGTTTGATATATTTTTTTTTGGGCTAATTGCCTAAGACATGTATAATATAAACTTATAGAATCCTGTTCTTTTGAAAACAAGACATGAATATATACATTTCATCTTAACCACTACTTTTGGTTTAATTAATTTTGTCAATGTAGTTATACTATACAGAAATTTGTTTTCCTCTTAAGATACTTTTTCATATATGTCTTACAGCTGTCGTCTTGCCATAAGTAAAAAAAGTGCCTTTAAAGTGTCTTGCTAGTTATGTTCAATTAGTCTAGAAATTTCGATGAGCATTGTCTTTCTTATAATATTTGCATGCAATCTTTCATTATCTGTAATTATTTTGTACTGCACTTCTGATTCATAGAGATACTGTTAACACACTTTTCTGGAAAAATATTGGTAAATACCAAATATAAACTACCAGAGTATTTGTTCACAAAATGTGACATTTTAAACTAGAATACTCACTCAACACAAGCTGGTATTTATTATTTCTAATAGAGTCAAGTTGTTTTATTGACTGTTCTTTACCTATAATCGATTTTAATTTTCTCTCTTTCTTTACAGATGCAGTATTTCATAATTACGTCACATTAATGCCAGGAAATTATTCTTAAAGTAATAGTTCATTTAATGGATGTGGTCTTTTTTTCTGCTTCCAATAAATATCAGTCTATTGTGTTATGTATTCCTCATATTGTTTTTCTTTTCTTTTTCCAATAAAACAATTCCATAACTTATTGAAGACTTTTATGCTGATGTTTACTTTTTTTCTGAGTAGTTTGTGAATTAGATTTTCTTCAGTGATAGAGGAACCATTAGAGAAATGAGACATAGAAATGGCTATATACTTATTAAGACAAGTATACCATAAGATGACCCAGAAAGCAAAATATCTTTATAGCACTTTCATGCTGCAAGCCTGTTACACTGCTGAAAGCAAGATGGGGAATAAAGTTATTTTCATAGATTATCATTTAATACAAAAATAACAAACACAAGAATGTGTCATAGAAGTGTTACATTCAACACCAAACTGAATTTTCACTTAGATGCCAGGTATTGCATTAAAGACAGCATCTAACAACTTTTTCATTCTCAGAGAGAGGGAGAGATGCTTTCACAAAATGTCATTAATAAATATCCTCTGTTAGCAATATTATCCATAATGCCTCATGAATTAAAGCAGGCCTTTCATGAGTGTTTGAGCTAATTATGATGTTGGGCATTAACAGTGAGGATTCTTACGAATGAGTTGTGCAAAACATCAGTATATATATATATATATATATATATATATATATATATATATATATATATATATATACATATAAAACCACTCATGCAGCAAGCACTTGTTTTTCTTTACTTTACACTTTCATACATCAGGAAATAAGGCTCACAGGCAAACACTGCTAACTTAATGTGGAGAATGAACCGTTGAATCAGAAACAAGAAGGTGTCTCTTGATCTGTTTCTTAAATTACCACCTACACTGATATCCACTTTGCCTTTAAAGTAATGTGGACTGCATTCAGATGACAGAACTGGCTGCTGCAACTTAAAGTGAAACACATATGTGTTCAGTTGTTGCACAAAGCGTATGTGTTTTATTTGATTTCAATTACAGCATCTCTTATCAAATCATATCTTCAGTGTTATTTTGATTTATATGTAATGTAGGCGGTTCTTTTCTTGTCTTCAGGTACAAAAAAACTAATTTAGTAGATATCTGCAAATAAGAATTGCTTTGGCATATTTTTCAATCAGTAATTTTAAAATAAATTCATGAAAAGATTAGCAGCTACACAAAGAAACACGGAATGTATGTGAAATGAACACATTCTTTGAAGTCTTTACTGACAGGATTAGAAAAACAAATCATAGTTTGATTAATTTGGATCTCAAGTAATAAATAATTTTGTGAAGTGTAAAACCCCAAAGGCTGTACTAGAATCTATAATATTCATGCTGCAACATATCCTTGATCTTAGTTTGATATTTTCAAAATCTGCCACCTGCCAGTAACAATTTCTTGCTATACCAAATATGTTCAATTGCTGGGTCTGCTGTCGCTAAGCAACCATCCTGCTGCCGTGAATACATGTTTGGTCTCTCTGTTTCTGCATTGGTATTTAGTGAGAGTGTCTTGCTGAAGTTCAACTCGCAACTAAATTCTACCTCATTTATAGTTATGTATCATTTGAAAGCTAAAGCCTGACATAAAAACAATTATTTTAGCTTTACAATTCTTTATTCTTCATGAGATTTAACAGCAGTGAAGCCCAGATTGCTTGTAAATATATTGAATGTATTCTAGTAGCATGCAGTCCAGTATGTATGATGGATTAAATTTGTTAGATATGTTAGGAAACAACAGTTTTTCTAACATTTCTATTTGCATTAATATGGCAGATTATTGTTCTATTTAGGGTAAATTAAAAAAAAAATCATTGGCAGAAGCTTCTGTTCCATTTCCAAGAATGTATGTCTTATGATTCTTCCAAACAGACAAAGTACCTTGTCAAATATATAGCTCCCACATAGGAATTATTCAATATTTGCAAGATGATTTTTAATAGAATATATTTGTAATCCACCATCCTATGTGCAGCTGTGCTTACTACCTTGGCAAGTGTAAAATTGTTTTATAATGTAGATTTAAGGTAATAAACATTCAGGTTCACAAAATGGCTTAGAATCCTGCAGCTTCTCAGTAATAATGTAGGCTTGAATTCCAGCAGGGAAGGATGGATTATAGCCTTTTCAATTTGCATCAGCTATATTAATTGCAATGTTGTGCTTCCTCACGTAATGTCAGTGTAGTGGAACAAGATGCTAATGTAGTACAATATGATTGCCATGAAAGCACTTTTTGAAATTTATAAACATTGTCTATTTTCTATGGATGAGCAGTAACATTTGTTGGCAAGTTAATAGAAATGTAATATATGCATGCAGAAAAAAATGCTCATTATGGAAGCTTCAAATCCACTAATATTCCATCGTCTTTTTGATGTAGACACATAGAAGAATATAATATTTAAACTCACAATAACAGCTAGTAAAGGGACATGGAATAGAATAGCAGAAATACCTTTCAGAATCTCAGACAGACAGACCAGGTGAAACAGAGAAACATATGACAACAGTGAGCTTGAAAATCAAGACAAAAATAATCTATCTGGTTCTGCCACATATTAGCAGTTTAGCTGCTAAGTAATAGTAACATTTGTTAGTTAAGACAGAAAAAAAAAACAATCCTAATGGATGCTAATGTTTCTGTCTCATATTAGTAGATTAGCTGTTAAGTATTGCAGCATGAAGGGCCAGTACGGCTGTTAAAATACAGTCTCTTTAGCTAGAACAACCCAGTGGGTCATTTCTGAAAAAAAAAAATTGTTGTTAAAAGATTTGACAATTTAGCACAAAGAAGCAGACATATTTCTTTTTGTTTTCATATTTGACTAGCATTTGTGGACAGGTTTCTATTACCTTATGAGTGTATTATATATCCATTGTCTGTGCTTAGTTAGGGATTGTATGAATTATATATTCATTAAAGGTTGTCAAAGGGTTATTTAATCTCCTGTGGCAGTATATTAATTTGTTTGCTTATTCATTTGCATTCGTAATGTGAGCTGATGATCTGATTCAACAATGTCATTGCATTCATCCTGTCATTACATTTGCATAAAGTATACACTTTAGGCTATCTCTAAATACATAAAGCTGAAAACGTGTTCACAAACTGTCTTTTTTCACTTTATAGAGTTAAAATATCCTATATGTGCCTCCCCATAAATATCTACAATAATACAGGAGATGAAAATGCACAACTAAATGAAAGCATACTTTACTGTGTTAAACGACTGTACATAAAAAATAAATGTAAAGCCCAGCATTACATAGTAAACACACACATTATATATGGGAAGCAAATGGTAGTCTGTTAGTTGAAGAATGCTGATACACAGTTAATGGGTAAATCCTGCAGCTGTAATGTCCCAGGATAGCTTGTGACTTATCCAAAGCTATTGACTTGGGGTTTAAATGGTAACCATTTGAAATGTTAGGAGCCACTACAGTGAGTCACAAAATACATAGAATGAATGGCTGAAAGATCAGACTTGCATATACTAAGTCGAAGATGCCATTTTTCAGAATATTCCCTTTTCTCTGAGGTATAGCGATCTTGATGTTGCCAGGGGATTGGTTGGGAGGGTGCAGTTGGGGGGGGGTCTCTTCTGTTGTGTTTTCAGTCTTATTTTTTCCAGCTTCTTGGCACTCAGCATTTTGACTGCCAATATTTCATTAGGGAGCCATTTTAACATAACCTCACCAGTCATCTGGCATTGACATATATGAACTTTTCTCTGTCCATTCCAGTAATTAAGGTAAAATATTAGTCTTGCTTTGAAATGAAACAGTGGTTGGCTAATCCTAACCTGATGATGATGGTTGTTGGCAGACAACATTTGGAACTATAACTAAAACTTCTGGGAAGAAATCCATACATTTAGCAAAGGAAACGACAATAACAATAAGAAAAGCTTTGCACTTCCAGCAGTGCAGTCATCTGAATAAAGTTTGCAATAACTTATCATGTCTCTTCTCCCTGAATGAGAGCTGTACCCCACAGCGTCATAGCTATAAGTAAGTAGATGATAAGGAAGTGTTGTGAATTAATATGACTTCACTAGCCTGTAAGATAATGTGCATTCTAACACTGTGCATGCTATTTTACAATTTAGAGTACGGGGGAGGCTGGGAAGGATATGAAGCCAAAAACAATGCCATGGGATTTTAATGGAGTAGATTATGCTAAATTGGGGATGAGGATTAGAGATAAATTAGGTGGGTTTACTATCAAAATCAAGAATCCCAGTTCTTCGGGTATTCACTTAGCTGAAAATTAATATCAGAATTAAAACAGTTATTTCATCCAAATGACGACAGTGGTAATGTTGATAATTTGCAATTCAATATTATTGACATTACTCGGTTACCTTGACATAAAGTGATGTTTTACTTATGTTACGCAGGAAGGCAAGCCTCCGTTACCCCCCACACCCCCTGCATATTTTATATATAGAAACTGTGAGATAGCACTACAGTGAAGAAAATGGTAAATGTCCCTATGCCCACTGTAGTGCAATCTCCAATCAAAACATCAACCTCATATGTCTGAATGCACACTAGCATTCATAAGGTGGATTCAAACATTTGCAGATCAGCATTACGGAAACTGGGAACCATGCATTCAACCATCCCAATTTTGCTTAACTGCCATTCAACATTTTGATAGTAAAAATGAGATAGGTGTTGGGAGGCAAACTGATGGGTGAGCAAGTTAGTTGAATGGGACAAAGATGTGGTTACAGTGTAACTTATCAAAACAATAGGTTACTGACCACTAAGTTATGTTTCACATTTGTTTGAATGCCTACCTTGTCAACTTGTGTGCAGAAAGAGCTTTCACTCATTTGAGCTATTTGCCATTTCAAGGCAGTTATCTAACTGTTATGCTGATATATATTGCTATGTTATACCACACCAGATAGATGGATTACTGACACTGCATCAAAGCATAAGGGGGAAACTGCTCTCCTGAGTGTGCCTTCCTTTGGATGACATGTTAAACTGAGGCCACATCTGGTTAAGTTGATGGCAGCTCAGGAGGATGTAAAAGATTCCATGGCACCTATTGAAAAGAGTAATTTAGTTACAGCTTATTTTCAAACAGCAATATCTATATAAGTAATAGCTAAATTACTATATTTGCATATTTATCTGTACATTATTTACAGAATTAATAGTTGATATACATATTGTTATTTGTACATAAGAGTTATTCTTTCTTCAACATATTTGTACATCATTGTTTAAAACAGACCCCCCAAACATTTGTCCACAACCACCATCTAATCTCTTTTCAATATTGTTGGAAGTATACATTTTCTATTAAACATAAATTCATTCATTCTTTCCTTCCATATTACCCATATTACATAAAACAATATTTTATTTATTCTTCTTTTTTAACTTCTTATATTCTTATAATATCTGTAGTCAATCATTTTCATATTTATATTGATTTGTCTGAAACAGTCAAAACGTTTTTCTTCACATAACTTATCCCATCATACCTTTACTGTCTCAGAGCCCCAAAAATATATTCAGTAATTTCTTTTTCACCACAATGTTAACAAATTTGTTCACTTCTCTTTGTATATGATACATTATTTTTAAGTGGTAGCTTTTATTCCTAATCTACATAAAAATCTTGAGATTTCACTTTCTTACTACTCCATTCATTTCTTTCTCTAATTGTTTAATCTTTTCATGTGATACATTTCCCATGGATTAAAGCAATCATATTTTCTCACTACATTGTTATATCACGTATTTCAATTGTATTCTGTTTTATCAGTCTTTATTTTTCATAGTTTCATCTTTTGTAAATAAATGCTAAACTCCCCGTGTCGGCCTTTCTTTATCACTTTTTATTATTCTCCAGTCTTCTTCATACTTATATTTAAATACTTTAGAAATTAATTTTCCTCTTTATCCATTTCAGTACTATATATAAATTCAAGGACACAGCATAAACTACTGGGTTTAACTGTCCTACACCTCCTTCCTTTCTGTCTTTGTATAATACTCTCCCTTTTACTGGATTTAATCTAGAACCCCAAAAAAGTGAGAAAATTACCTGTAACAAATGTTTCTCATACTTTATAAGAGTCATAAACACACTTAATAAATAAATAATTCAACCCGTTAATGCTGAGTTTATCAAATTCACCTTTTTCCTATATACAAATCTATGTTTTTCATAATAAACAAATTTATTTTAATTTTTAAGAATACTTCCCATTGTGTGTTGCATGCATTTTTATCAAAATCTATGCTCAACACTTTAAGTTCTTTGATGTAAATTTCATATCAGCTATAACTTCTGTTTCTGTCATTTCTTTGTGTTTGTCTTTAAACAATTGTCTACACAAATTATCACTTCTCTCAGCCCTGAACCATTTAACTATTACAATTATATCATCTGCATTATGTCATCAATACCAGTATAGCGACATCTTTACATATAATATGCATCACTTTTTGCAGTTTAGTATTTACTTAACTAATAACCACATTTATAACTAAAGCAAATAAAATACTCATGGGGAAACCTTGTCTTATTCCTTTACCCATATCTATTTTCTTACTTATCCAACCATTTACTGAAACCTTTATTTTATTAAGTCTAAAGGCTGACACACAAATGTTTCTGATTTTTTTACTAAAATTATATATTTTCATTATATCCCAAAACATTTCATGTTCAATTGTGTCAAATGCTTTATTAACACCTCCTATCATAAATTTTAACTCCTGCTTTCTTTCTAGGATATCATCTACCAATTCTCTTGTTATCATTAATAATTGTTGACATGATTTTCCTTTTATACCATATAAACTTTCTTCAATAATGTAGTCCATCTTGTTTTCAATTCTTCTTTGTATTAGTTTCATAAAGATCTTATAATCTGTATTATTCAACATTATTGGTCTACAATTATCTATATCTTCATTTTCTCCTTTCATCCACAAAAAATTCAATACCCTGATAAATAATTTATTATGCTTAAATCTACCATTCAACCTTTCATTTAAGACCAATAATAAACATTTTATTTGCCGTGTTTCTAGAATTTTATATGTTTCAAAACCATTTCCATCAGGTCCTGCTGCTTGATCTGTACTTAAGTGTTTATACTCTATCTAATTCCTCTAAAATTATTTCTTTTTCACTTCCCTTATTCATTTGTTCTGACCATTTATTTGTTCATTATATCTTATTATATTTTCCTTTTGTTGTTTTAAATATTTCTGCTACATTCACAATACTCACAAATTCCATAAATTGAGATTGACTTCTTTGTATTTCTGTTCATTTATCGTTCATTTCTTTCATCACACTGCTCTTGTCTTCTACTATTTTACTTAAATAAGCTGATGCCTGTTTTTGTTTTTTTTTACCTTGTAACAAGTACCTTTGCTTACAAAAAGTTTCTTTAACTGTATGATAATTTCTGTTATATAACTCCTTCTCTTTATTATAATATTAGTTCTTTCTAGATTTTCAAATACATCTACATATGTTTTAATAAATCTTTATTTTTCTTTATTTCTAGTCTCATTCTGCCATTGTAAAAAACATCTTTTATACCTTTTTTTAAATGATAGCTCCCAGTTTGGTTACTACAGAAATCCCTCATAGTAATATTTTATCTCCATATTTGTGTTATTATTTCTTTTCCTTGTTTATTCTTTGTATACCCTTATCTATTTTAATATATTATTTATTTTCATTTATTTTTATGCATATAGCTAAATGGTCTATAAAAAACTGCTACAACTGATTCACCTTCCATTATACTTATGCTTTCAGATATTATTAAATAGTCAATTTCAGATTTTAGTGCACCTCTTCTATATGTCCAAAATTTTCTATTCCATAACAACAACTTGCCACATCTTATCACTTCTCCCTCTAAATCACAATTAAAAACTCTGGTTATTATAATATTCATGTTTACTACTACATAATCAAATAATTGAATTGATGAAATAAGTTTCCCTTTCTTTGTAAGTAACATATGCATATATGGTTATAAGTCTATAAACTTTTTCTTGCCACCTGAATCAACAATAATAGGGCTCCTTGTTTTAACTAATGCTATATGTAGACATTTTAAATCTTTTTTACATAAAACTGCTATTGCTGAGCATTAGTCTTCACCAAAATTCCATATTATTACTCAATTCCATCTATTTTCTGTTTGTAATCTTTATTGATTTGTTTTGAATATAAGAATCTTATATTCTCTATAACCATTATATCTATATCACATCTCATACACCATTCTAAAATCATGATTCTGATATAGATATGTTTATGCTGTTACATTTACTGACAGAATCCTTCAATTATTAATAGCCCTGTCTGTTAATTTAAAGGAAAACATTCTCTCCTTGTATTATTTCATATATTTCCTTTCTTCTTCTCCATTGAATTTATACTTTTGAATTTTCTTTTTCTATCTTTAACCTCTTTACCTACAGAATTGTTTTTCTACTTTCCAGCTTATATCATCCTTATAACTTCAGAATCTATTTCTATTTTTTCTTCTTCCTCCCCTTTTTATTAGCTTTTTCTTTTTCCAGATTGTCTTCCACTATTTCTTTCATTTCTTCTTTGTTCTGCTCTTTCTTCTGAGTATGTTTCAATGTATATTTCATTATCTTTTTCTTTACACTCTATCCATGTATGTTTTTTTATCTTTATACATTCAAGTTCACATTTCTTTATATTATGCCCAGTTTTCCTACATATAATTCATGCCTTCCTATCACAGTTATTTACTGAATGTCCTTCTTTATGACAAAAAAATGTCCTTGTTTGTCCCCAGTATTATAGCTTATTTTTGTTCCCTTCAACTGTTATAATACTTAGAATATGTATAATTCCCTAATTTTTCATTTTCAAAACATTACAGTCCCATCCCCAGTCTATAACCCAATACCAAAAACATTAGAGATGTCTATAACATCTTTACTAATATTTTTAATTGTGTTTTTAAAGTCTCTTTTCAATTTCTGTCCAAAATTGTGCATGTATTTTCTTTTTTGCTTTTCAAAAGAATGCTTTAACTACATATTCTTCCCACAGGTTATCATTCTGCCTTTTCTCATATTCACATAGACTTTTTTCCATACTCTGTGCATCTTAAAATTAATGTCACAATATGTCTCTTTGTTTATTAAAATAAAGTTTCTTACTTCATGTGTCTTGATACCCAAAAGAAGTATAATTCTGACCCATTCCTCATATCTGTACATTCTAAACCCTTCCAACTAATTTTCTTTTAATATTGTCTTCCCTTTTCTTTTCTTTCCTGTAAGATAATTCCAAAAATGACCAAAAAAGCTAAAATAAAAATAAAATTTAATAACCATAAAATCACATCCTGTAAGCACTTTCATCATTAACAAGACTTTTTCAGACTGAATGAAACTGATACAAGCAAATCTTTAAATAATTACATATCATATGACTAAAAACTTCTCACATCAATTAGAAACATAATTACTTAATCCCTAAGCCTTTTCTTTGTTAATTAAATCTTAAAACTCTATTTACCATTTAACCCTGGAGGGTGCAGGCATGCAATTTTATTTGCCAGCAAGCAATACTCTCTCTTTTCTTTTCCTTTTGTTCTTCACATCAAATAGTCACAGTCTCTTCATAGGTTATCCCTGTGGGTGATGCTTCCTTCAGAGCTTTCAGTTTCTTCTGCTTAAATTCTGTCCATTATATCCCCTCATGAAACATCATTTACCAGTTCACTCTGCCCTATCATCTCATTCAATAAATCATCCCGCGGCCCTCCTGACTGGAGGGCTGTAACGATACATTCCTCTTGAAATACAGTCTCCCTTGACTCATATAATTGTTCCTGGAACAAAATATCTGAATCGCTCACACTTTTAACTTCTGTAGAGCTGACATTCACCTCTGCTTCTTCTTGTAGCATCTCCATCTCGTGCACTGTCCTCCTATCTACCACTAAGGTAGGAATGGGACATGTGCAAGCACTCATGTTCTGCCAGTCATGAATACAGCAAAACAAGTAGGAGAAGTTCCCTGATACCCTGGTCAATTTTCCCAAGTAAATATCATCTTGGGTCTCCCAGTGGGACTAATATATATATATATATATATATATATATATATATATATATATATAGAGTTACACTTCATAAACTTAAATTACAGAAATCCCGAATTTCAGTAACCCGAGACCATGAAGGCGAAAATCAGAATGCCGAAAGTGCATAAGTGCGAATTTGAATATCTCGAATGTACACTTATGCATTTCTGGTACGTCACGTGTAGTGTTATGGTGCCTAAGATTGCAGGTGAGTGAGTGTTTATGTGTGTATGTGTGTTTTTGTACATTGTATGTGTGAGTAAGGGTAGGGAAGTATAAGTGTGAGTGTGAATGTTGGATTTGCTGGTGCTTGTATATGTGTGTTGTGTATTTGTGTCTGAGCGAGTGGAGGATGGCATGGTGTGAGGGTTTTTTTTATGTTATGTGTGACCCCGGAGTTGGTATATATAAGTAGGATGTGTGGGGGTGCAGGGGGGCTTCCTCCCCTGCTTATATGTAGTGTAGGATTGTATGGTTTGTGTGCTGTGGGTGGAATGGTGTGTGTGTTATGTGGTGTATGGTGTATGTATGTTCATGATTGTGTGATTTGGGATTGTGGATTTCGGTGTAATGAAAGGTTCGACTTTATAGTCTCGGGTTACTGAAATTCGGGATTTCAGTAATTCGAGATTATGAAGTGAAACCATATATATATATATATATATATATATATATATATATATATATATATATATATAAACACCCAGTGTTGACTGTGAAAACATCAGCCTCATACTATCAAGAGCACCAACATTTTACCACCAGTATACATTTGGTGAGAAATAGCCTCATATCATGTTATTATGTTTTCAAGACATGGATGCTAAGAAATTTAACTTGAGAGTGAAGCTCAGGAGGACAACCTTGAAATCTATATTGAGAGCACATAATATTAGGTTACAACTAGAGATCAGAGCATGATTCTTTGTAGTGCATGATGATTTGCATACTCTGTGTACCCCTAGTTACAGAATAAAAAAAGAAAAAGAAAAGCTCTTTTCCTGTCTTTCAAAGCTAGAAAAGCACTTAGCAAGTGCTGTCAAACAGGCAGCAAGATATAGCAGGGAAAGATTTTGAAACAAACAAAGTGACAGATTGTAGGAATAGACAGCATTCTTCCGACTTTGTTTGTTGGCCAACACTGTCATTTGTTGGTACAAGACATAATCTTAACAAAATCCGAGATCCCACTATTCCACAAGCTGAAAATGAAGCCTGAAAGAATATTTACTCTTATGAATGTCTACCCTTCAAACTGCATACTGAATGAACTATACTTCCAAATGGAAAAAAGTCTTAAGATATCTAACAACTGAATGAGTTAACAATGTGCATATTTGTGCTTATAAGTAAATAAAGATGAAAATGAAATGTCATGCAGTGGATATCTACCTACTTTGACATATTACCTTTTGTTACACCTAATTAGGGATATTAGAATACTCATAATATTCTCTGGTTGCACACATTGCTTAGGGCATTCATTTAAATGCTTTGCAGACCTCCTTATGTTCTTTCTTTTGGCCAATGGTGAAAAGTTTTTATACGACCCATAACAATTTCTCTTCCTACCATAAAGTTTGTCTAAGAATTCCACCATAAAAGATTATACCTGAATTTCCCACCAGACATATGTTTAATAGATGTTTTCTGGTCTCTTCATTGGCAAAGATGATTGTGAACATCATGGGTAAAAGTGGTAGATTTAGAGTTGGGCTCAGATTTGTATAAATATTGATGGCAATTATAAGGAAAAACAAGGCAATAGTTAGGTGGTCAGATTTAATCAATGAGGTGATAATGTTACTAAGTGTCTAGACCAAGGCATCATTTGCAAGGAAAACTTGTGGGAACTTGACAGTTTGATACAGGGAGTTGGTATTAATGAATCTATGAAACACTGGGCATATTTATTGCTGGTTGTGTAAGACTTCTGGATGTTGGATGAAGAACTGAAGTTGTCTAGAATTAGGGTGCTATGATCAATAGATACAGAATTCTACTTGTGAAAGGCCTTAAGTTGATGTTAAAGAGTGTCTGTATTTGGCAGTGATGCGATAATTGACTTTATCAAATGCAAGGAATTCCAATACAGAATTTTTAAATATTTGACCTAAATTAATTTTTGTGCAGGTAAATACAGATACACCCCAGCTGCCTCAGACAGTCTAAAATAATGTTAGGCAGTGTATCCTCTTATAAAAGGAGCATTTCCAGAACACAGAAACTAAGCTTCTGTAAAACACATACATGAATGTGCTCAAGTGTCAGGAAGAGTTCCAAATCAAGTGATACATCATTGCATTATTCAGACACTCATCATTGAGTCATTACACTTTGATGTAGGCCATATCAGGGAGATTTCCTAATCAAGTGATACACTGTTACATCGTTCAATCACTCACCATTGAGCCATTGCACTTTGATGTAGGCCAGATATGAATTTGCTAGGCTGGAATATATATAAAAATGAATTATTCCTAATAAAGGCACAATGGGGTAGAAAAGATCTTAGATAATACATGGAAGTCCTTAGAAGAGAGATGAAGTTGATCACTGGCAACTCAGATCAGCCTGTCAATTATTACTTCAAATGCTGGTATGCATTGGATCCCTCTATTATATCAACATTTAAGAAGCCAGTTGTTGAAACTCATTATTTTTGTTTGGAATAGTGTCATCATTCTCAAGAGAGTCAAGGTTTTGTTTTAGACAAGTAACTTACCTTTCTAGGACAACATACATATAGAGCTGAGTTATATCTCTGTATCTCCTCATGGTAGACTCTCTAAGGTTTCTCCCCAATAAGAGTGAGAGGACTTAAGGATTCTGGTCTCATCTAGAATCCTGTTGCCAGATAGCTGACCATGACCCTATACCTGCATATTCTGTTGTGTGGAGCATCAGCATAGGCCTAAGTATAGAGTCACCTTTAGCTAATACATTACCATCTGAGGGTACAGTCACAGGTGACCTAATTGGAGTAGTTTTGTGTAAGAGTGACTACTGGAATACATTGAATGATATAACTGAAAGTGTGTTGCAGTGAGTAATGCTATTTGGACAAAGTTTGTTCAAATGAGATTTTAGACGCATAAGCAAAAATTTAACTTTGGAAAATGTGAGTCTGCAATAAAGTGGATGTATTGGTGTGTTAAGCTTCTTGTTGACATGTCTCCAAATTTAATAAGTATATACACTTATCAGAAGTAGCATTAAAAAAGACAAAATCTGCTGATCATCAGTAATACAGAAGCAGTTTCTTCTTTGACTCAGAGTTCCAAAGTGAATTGCTAGCACCAGAAAGGGAAAGAAAAAAATGTCAAACTCAACTGTCCTAGCAGTAAGCAAACTGACCACTATATTAAACTGAATGACCTCTGAAAAAGAATTGCAGAAAACTGTAGTCGTAGGTTCATAGGTTCATAGCTTGGTACTAGGCTATTGGCCCTAGGGCTTATACAAGCCTAGCCATAACAATTCCCTGGATATTTCTTCCCATGATATTTACTTCCCTGGACCCCTATCTAGCAGGGTGACCTATGTGATCCCTGGGGTGAATTTCCTATCTCCCATCCAATCGTCAAGGTCATGCTTAATATTTCCAATAAAGGAATGTAAAGTAAACTATTTGGATACTCTAAGCAAAATGTTACCCAGAGGGTGGTGTGTTGATTAGCTCAGCAGGTCCAAACCCAAATGAACCAAAGGCAATACACAAAACACAAAACAAATTTCATTAGCACATCTGGACACCAAAAAGCTCAACGCACCACAGTTCTGCAGTATAACATTTTGACAGGAAGGATAATGGCAAAGGATGGTTTGATCTGATTCAGTCTCACAGCATCACTTAAAGTGTTACAACAACCAGCAGGTATCAGCTTCTTCAACAATTCCCAAAGGATCCTACTTCAGTGAGACCATATGAAATTCCTGACATTATGATAAAGGCAAGGTGCACCAAACACTGAAGCTGTTAACATCCAGAAAATCAGCAAAAGGGTCGTGTAAGGGTATTCAAGACTTGCGATAATTAAAAAAATTGACATGCATTCATTATATTTCGAGTACACGCACATGGCAATGACGCCACTCCTTTCTTTGGTCTGCAAGAAAATGCCAATATATATATAAATACATTTTTTTTACAGTTTCTTTACTCTTAACATCAAGCTTTCATGTTTAGGCATGCTTAGAAATTTGAGACAGATTAGACACGATCTTCACATAAGAACCACCTTTGGGTGTCAGAGAGGCAGAAAATTCTTCTAAGCTATTAGCATATTTTAAAATAACCTTCCACATAAAGCCTCAGTAGATTGGGATTCGGAAGGCTATTGTGGCAGAAGAAAATTCTCTTGACCTGTCCATCCAACCACTTGCCCTCCTTATCCCTAGGAACTGGGTAGGAGGTAGAAAGATGTTTTTTTTCCTGCTAGACTTGTGGGCATGATGGCAACAGCATCGGCTGTAAAATGAGAACAAAGAAAGTTATTAACTTGTAAAACAATTTACAGTTTATCTGTTTTTTTTTTTACCCCAGGAACTGATGAAAGAGAAAGAATCTGAAGCATTCGAGGAAGCTTTCAGGGCATCATCCAGTCCTACTTTTTCAATGAAATCATAATATTGTCCAACTCAGGGAGAACATCAGTCTGTTCCCAAATACATTCCTTTGTCTGAAAACAGTCTCTGAAAAAAAAACGCTTCCATATGGACAACTTTAGTCTTATTAGCTGGTGAATCTGGGTACTGGGTTTTAACACCCTGAGGTGAGATAGCCCTGTCTCTGTCAACATCAGAATCATCTGAACATGCATTATCTTAATTAGAAAAAGGACACAAGTATTAGGAGAAGACAAACTGCACAAAACATTGACTGACTTTAATAGAGTCCTGGTGAGAGTAATAATATCAAATTTATAGGTAGAAGGCATTTTTTTCTATATAATGTGATTCATTTTCTGTTCCTTTTTTCTAGGTATATTCCTAAGGGGAGAATGGTTTCACCCCCCCCATCCAAAAAAAGGACATCTTTCCCCCTGTGCTTTGAGAAGGTCCTCCTGAAGTATAAAACATAGTAGGCCTCACAAACTCCAAATGACAAAAACAGAAGCAGTGGGTTCAGGTATAAAATCTGACTCACAGTTTATCCAAGAATTTATTCAATAAAACACATGAAAGGTATAGTCACAACCTTTTAACTAAAACCCAATCCTGTTTTACTGCAGTGGAAACTTGGCTACTGGGACGGCAACTGATTCTAAATCCAAAGAAAACCAAACTGGTTCTCTTTCACCCTGCACAAAAGTCCATACCCACAGCCTTTACTATACATTCCAGAAATGGAACTATCATCTCCCCGGATTCCTATACTAAACTATTAGGCGTTACCATTGATAATAAACTTAGATTTGATATACATATCAATCAGACTATTAAAACTGTTAACAAGAAACTCGGGTCACTTTATCGTATAAAATCATTCCTTACTCCGTGTGCAAAAACCGCCACTGCCCGCTCCCATCTTCTCTCTACCCTCCTGTATGCCTCCGCTATTCTCACGAATCTTAATATATCTGACCTTAATAAACTATCATCCTGTTATAATCATATTGCCAGATTTGCAACTGGGCTGCCTTATAGAACCCATCACTGTAGCAACCTAAAAAACTTGGTTTGGATTGAATTCCCAAACCTTCTCCAGCAAAGCCAACTAATTCTGGCTTTTAAAATTTTGAAACAACCTGACAAAACTCCTGCACTGAGAAAGTTAATTACACCTTACAACAATCTCAATAGTTTACGCTCCTCAAATAAGCTACTAGCTCAAACAGTCAAATCCAATAATACAGGGGGTGATGCACTCTTTGCCAATGCCATTGGAAAAAAATGGAACTCCCCCCCCCCCCAGTCTCACCATCATTTCCTCCCTAAATCTATTCAAAAAAGATTAAATCACCATCTCAAGTCACAATGGCTCTGCCAGTGTGCAAGTCCGGATTAACTCTCCCTTAGTCATTGAGCATCTTCTTGTTCAAGTATATCCTTTGAAACCAAGAGGACCTCTCTCTCTTTACCCCGCCTCCCCTCCCCTTTGTTATCCTGGTTATAAGTTATCCTTTCATGGTCAGACTAGAAAGAGAAAAAGCATGTTGTAGCCTGTGTCTGTTTTTTACTTAGCGTAGTTATTTTTTATATACTATATAGTATTTGCTCTTTTTGTTTAAACAACCAAAGGAGATTAAATCTTTTTTTTTTGAATATGTACTTTTCAACTGTTAATGTGGAGCTTTTCTCCCCGGGCCTCCGCTGAAAATGGACATGTATCCAGTCTGACCTTCCCGGTCAACAAATGTAAAATAAAATAAATAAATAAATAAATAATTAAATAAATCACAAAGGAACACACAGTATTCCAAGCTTTTTCAAGGAAATAAGAAAACTGTTGCTGAGCTCAATTTAAACAAACAGATCTACCCCCAATTAAGATTGAACCAATAAAATAAAACCATATAATGAATATTCATAAAGTCCATAAATATTCAACAATCTCAGTACAATTCAACCATAGAACCCATGTCATGATAAGAAACACATTGAAATGTACAGCAAGTAACACACCAATCCCCAAAAATCATGCCCTTGTCAAAATAGTGTAGGTAAAAATGCTATTAATAAACATATACATATGTACATATAAAATGTAAAATTATATAAATACATGTAAAAAATGTATATCAATTCATTTATCTATTTAATTTTTTTAACTTCAAGAAAGAGGCTAAGGATAGAGCATCATTGATACCCGGCCAGTTTATTGCTTTAGTTTTAATCTGCCATAGTGCCTCTTATTTCTCTAATTGTAGGGTCCAGGGGCCACCCCTTGGGTCTATGTCTAAAACAAAAATTATCGTAAATTTAAAATCATGCCCCTCATACTCCTTAAGTGTTTAGCGAGAACATTCATCTCTTTGCCTAACCTAATGTCCCTTAAATGCTTATATATCCCACATCTTAATCTCCTTTCTGTTTTCCCAATGTAGAAAGTGGGACAAACCCTACATAGGGCACAGTATACCACCCTTTAAGTTTGGCATGTGGTCTTCCTTCTCAGTTCTATAGTAACCCCATTGATAACTCAAGACGAGCCCTCAAGAATATGTGTGCAAGATGAACAAGCCCTACATTTCCTCATGTAACCATTCACAGGTCCCCTCTTACAAGATTCAAGGACATTTTTAAGCGTCCTACCCCTTCTGTATATAACATTCGGACTCTCACCCACCTATTGTTGAATGTCATTACAGGATGCAATAATTACCCAATTCTAATATAAGATATCCATAATTAATTTACTGGACCTATTATAGGTCATACCTAGAGCTTACATGTATTTATATCATTTTACATGTTATACTTATATATGTATATGTTTATTAATAGCATTTTTACCTACATTATTTTGACAAGGACTTGATTTTGGGGGACTGGTGTGTTATTTGCTATACATTTTAGTGTGTGTTTTATCATGACATGGGTTCTATGGTTGAATTGTACTGTGATTGTTGAATATTTATGAACTTCATGATTATTCAATATATAGTTTTATTTTATTGGTTCAGTGTTAATTGGGGGTGGATCTGTTTGTTTAAATTGAACTCAGTAACAGTTTTCTTATTTCCTTGAAAAAGTCTCTGATTCGCCAGAGACGAAAGCGCTTGGAATACTGTTTATACCTTTTGGATTTTTATGTGACTACACCTTTCGTGTGTTTTATTGAATAAATTCTTGGATAAACTGTGAGTCAGATTTTGTACCTGAACCCACTGCTGCTGTTTTTGTCCTCCTGAAGTATCACAGATACCCATAACGGATGTTTTTTTTTCTATACCCAAGCATGGCACTTAAACAGCCACAGAGGTCATGTTTGATTCTCAGTCTGTAGTGAATGGCAAGGCTACACCAGAGGAATCTGAGGAAACAGGTTAATGGTCTTAACAGCCAGCAGTAACAACTACAGAGTTGCTCACTGTTTGCTAAGGCATAGGATGAGCTTGCACTGAAGGCAATTACTCTTGTATTAATTGTTTTTTTTTCTAAGTACTTCTTTAGATGAAGCAGTAGGACCAAGGTAAGTATCCATGCCTTAGCCAGGAAAAAAGCCTGATTGCTGGTAAGGTATGCCAGCAGAAGTCAATTGGATGGTAAGCTGATACATGTTGCTGCACAAACAGCACACACCCCTTTCCATAGCTCTCAATCTTCCATCTCCAAAATGAGGAACACTAGACCTCATAATGTGGAACAAATGGGCAAAATGTGGAACACATACTAATGGCTTACTAACAACTTCAACTAGGAAGGCCATAGGATGGTTAAACTATGCTGGCTTTACTTATAAAGAAGATCTTTTAATGAATTAATACGATTCATTTCTATTTACCATGGATTTCACTTAAAATTCCTAACAGGGAATGTCTGACAGTCTTTCAATGTGGAACATCAAGGAACTTTGAGGAACATGAACTTTTTAAGCCCGCAAATGAGGTATGTTGCTCGTAATGAGGTACACTTGAGAGGTATGCCCCTTTCAAAAAACAGAAATGCCCCAATATAAAGTTGTACAAGCAGCACACAAGATTCCTTTGTCAAAACAGAAGCAGATTTGCAAGTTTTAGCTTCCATGAAAAATAAAATCACTTAAATATTAACTAAGCAGTAAACACAAGTATTCACAAAAAAAGCCCATTTGTCCCCTAGAAAAATACTTTCTGACTAATAAGAATCCTCAAAGCAGGCTCCGTTAACATAAACTTCGCCCTTAGACTCAGCCTACTCCTAAAAAGTAATCCCTAAATAGATAATAACGTTAACTGAGGAAAGTCTACAGATGTGACTGAAGAGCTGATATTGTTAAAGTGACACACCACTAATTTCACTAATATCATATAAAGCATTGATGTATATAAAACTATTATTTATATATGTATAAGAGGTCCACAAAAGGTCTGTTACCTATCTGACAGGGAGCCATGGTCGACTGCTGTCCTTCATGAGTCTCAGAGATGTATTTGCACAAGATGGCCAGAGGACCCCTGTGCTTTGAGAAGGTCCTCCTGAAGTATAAAACATAGTCACTTTGGCTGTTTTTATAGTTCCCTCCAGTGGGATTTGGCTATAGACAGCCAAGATGACTATGGGATAAGAGGTGAGAGTTTTGGGAAGCCAGCTGGGTACTATGTAATTTATATGATAAAGCTCCTGGGCTATTGCAGCAGTGAGAATGAGAGTTTTCCATAGCTTATTACAAAAATTGTGTTTATTTTTTTTTCAAGACAGCAGTCAGCTTAGATATTCTCTTACTCATATTAAGTTGGAAAAGTTTTTTTTTTAAGTCAGGCAGGTGTTTAAATGGAGTCATATTGTTTGACTGATTGGGATGTGATTTGTCTGGTTACTGAGTGATACCATTGATATGTTATGTAATTTCAAAACTCCACTAAAGTGAAATAAAATTGAAAAATGTTAAAAATAAATTGTTTTCTCATCTTAGAAATATGGATATGTAGCTAAGAGTCAGACAGGAAATGCATATTAGATGAATGGAAAAAATACAGTCAATTATGTTAGACAATTTTAATATATAAACCTTCTAAGACTATTCCTGTATTATCTCATCTCAAAGAAAGTCATTTAATGAACTGAAACAGAATTCATATGGTAATTAATTAAGTTTATTTATTTTTATTTTATTTTACAATTTGATAACCAAGTGACTTTAACTTTAGTGTACTACAACAAGTTGAACCTAATCTCAGAGGTGGAGATGTTGATTCACATTTATTGGAATGTGAACTGAGATGGATTGTCCGCCTTAGAGCGGACAAATTCCCTGGTGTCAATGATAGAGTCCAGGTTAAACCATTACTACGTAAGAAAAGGGTTTTTAGACCCCCTACTTAGTTATTTCTCCCTTCCCATACACACGCCTACCTGTATCACCATTGTCTACTGAGGTGGATTGCCCCC
The DNA here is from genome assembly GCF_019279795.1 of Protopterus annectens. Taxonomy (NCBI): domain Eukaryota; kingdom Metazoa; phylum Chordata; order Ceratodontiformes; family Protopteridae; genus Protopterus; species Protopterus annectens. The sequence goes on from NC_056737.1 coordinate 122,543,062, forward strand.
CCCCCCCCCTCTCTGAGCAGACATTTTCCCTGGTGTCATTGATGGAGTTCAGGTTTTACCTTTTACTGTGTAAGCAAAATGTTTTTAGATTACACACTTAGTTGCCTTCCCCCCCCCTTTTTATACACATACCTACCTGCACTACTTTTAATTCATGTACCATCATATATCTGAACCCTGTTGCACATATAGACTTATTTAGACTTTTATGGAGCATTTGTATAAAGTTACACTTGAATCAATCGTATTTTACCCCTTTTTTCCTCTTCATGCTACACTATGGATGTTTTATAACTTTTTATAACATTTCACTATCTTATTTTACATTTGTTTTAGGTCATAGATGTGTATTTATACTATGTCCTTCTGTATTATGATGAATAAACTATCTTAGCTTTTTAAATGTATTTTAGAAGTATATCAGAAGGATTTCTGTATATATGTAAATGAACTAGAGTTTAAGTCAATTAACTATGTCATGTGCACCAATGAACTTCTTCCATTGTATATTTAAATGCTTTGTTTTTAATGGCAGTTGTTGAAGTTTTGAAAAAGCCATTTGGTGAAAGCGCTTAACTCTAGCTAGCTATTAAAGTTCTCGTTTGGATTATACTTTTGTGCGATTCTTTTTGGGTTGAAGAACCAGCTACACTTGCTTTACTTTGCAGCATACTACTTTTATGAGCTGAAAAAGCTGTTTTACTTTGGAAATAGAGGTTTGCTGTTTTTGTTCTTGTTATTTTACATTGGGAACTGGATTTTTTACTGCAAAGCCATTTCGCTCCTTTTTGTGGTTAATTTATTTATGATACACTGTCGTCTGAATTAGGAGCGTTTACCTTTTACTGCAAGCAACTTGTTGCCTGGTTTTATTCTATTATTTATATATGTATAAGAGGTCCACAAAAGGTCTGTTACCTATCTGACAGGGAGCCATGGTCGACTGCTGTCCTTCATGAGTCTCAGAGATGTATTTGCACAAGATGGCCAGAGGACCCCTGTGCTTTGAGAAGGTCCTCCTGAAGTATAAAACATAGTCACTTTGGCTTTTTTTTATAGTTCCCTCCAGTGGGATTTGGCTATAGACAGCCAAGATGACTATGGGATAAGAGGTGAGAGTTTTGGGAAGCCAGCTGGGTACTATGTAATTTATATGATAAAGCTCCTGGGCTATTGCAGCAGTGAGAATGAGAGTTTTCCATAGCTTATTACAAAAATTGTGTTTATTTTTTTTTCAAGACAGCAGTCAGCTTAGATATTCTCTTACTCATATTAAGTTGGAAAAGTTTTTTTTTTAAGTCAGGCAGGTGTTTAAATGGAGTCATATTGTTTGACTGATTGGGATGTGATTTGTCTGGTTACTGAGTGATACCATTGATATGTTATGTAATTTCAAAACTCCACTAAAGTGAAATAAAATTGAAAAATGTTAAAAATAAATTGTTTTCTCATCTTAGAAATATGGATATGTAGCTAAGAGTCAGACAGGAAATGCATATTAGATGAATGGAAAAAATACAGTCAATTATGTTAGACAATTTTAATATATAAACCTTCTAAGACTATTCCTGTATTATCTCATCTCAAAGAAAGTCATTTAATGAACTGAAACAGAATTCATATGGTAATTAATTAAGTTTATTTATTTTTATTTTATTTTACAATTTGATAACCAAGTGAGTGCGCAAGTCCAGAGAACCTTTTCAGTCACGATGTGGGTACAAAAGGTTCAAAGTTATTGAGGAGGCATGCTGTCAATAATTATTACAAAAATGCCATCCATAATTGAAATAAGCAGAAGATTACTATAGGATTAAAACTGTACAGGTGTTGCTAACAATTCTCAAAGGACTAACAAGAAGTAGAAGCACAATCTCCATAACCTGTAATGAGGTACCTTTTGAGATTAGTGCACATTTAGAGTATATTTATGGTATTTGCAATATATATACAAGTAGTACACAGAATAATCAGATGGTACAAATGTAATTTTGTTTATAACTTACATTGGCTATATTAATTAAATCTGAGTTTAAAAAAGTTGTCATAAGATATTTTTTCTTTTATCTTACAAAACTTTACTTACAACAAATCCAGAGCAACAAATCAAATAATTAAAAAGAAAAAAAAAATACAAACAAAACAGAAACAATGCTACAGAAGCACTTCTTTATAGAATAACCATAACAAACAAACTACAAAATTGGTTGCACAGTTTGAATAATATGAATGAGCATAAACTATACGGCAAATGTTTCTAAGGAAAAACTGTGCACCCATAATAGTACAGAGCATTTATACAGCTACAAAGTAGAGTAGGCTTGATTTCTATCATGGAATAAGCAGGATGGCATCCTTACAGCCTTTTTCTAAGCAAAGAAAGTAACATGAGGTTATCCATTCCCTGATCCAAATTCTTCAGTATCCTCATCCATAAATATGATTCTTAGCTTTAACCTCGGCTTTCCCCTAAAAAAAGACTAAAAGCCTAGTGGAACTAACCCATGCAGCAAAGAGTAAATAAATAACTAAATTAAGCATTAACTTCTATGGAGTCCTTCCACAATAGTAGAATATAAGCAATAACTATTGCTATCAGCTGAAAAAGCCATAGGGGGGAGCTAATAAAGCCCACACATCTTTTTACCATGTAGGCATAAGGCCACACTGCCAACACAAGCGCAAACAATTTTAGATTCATTAAGTGCTGCTGAGCAGTGGACATGAGCACGCAAACTTCTGTGGCATGCAAATCACCTCATAAGCAGGTGAATTTCATACAAATGAGAAGGTAGAGTAATCTAGCAAGCAGAAAGGCAGCTCTGCAGTCAGTGTCCGTAGTGTACATGGAAAAATTCTGTGTACAGAACTGTAGACAGACAAAATATGCTGTAAATATGTAGGTAGATACACAATAATGGCATAGCACACACACATATGAGAAAAAATATCCACTTCATGTTCAAAAAGTTACAGAAAATATATTAAACTAAATTATTTTTTTTTTTAATAATTTTAGCATGTTTGCGTGGTGCACCACAGTGTGCAAACATGCCTTATTTAAAAAAATTGGAAAAATCAAATATTAATAACTTGAGAGAGAAATGTGTTACAAGACCCTGCATGTAGTATCTACAATGGTGCACTGGTGCTGTTGCTAACATGGAAGGACTTGGAAGCATGTAGTATCCAGGTTGTGAACATGGATCCCTATGAAAATGATGTGGAGATACTGAATAGCATAATGGGGTAACTGTGTCCGCATATCCCTTCCATGTAGGCAGGGAACTGTGTTAGTGTCTACAGAGAAGATAGCTGACATCAAAAGAAGGTGCATCCAATAATGTCTAAGCTGATTGGAGCTTAGCTGTGCCTGTTTACATGGTGCACCACCATGTTGAGCATGGAAATCTGGGGAGGTGTGCACTGACAGCTATGCTTTGTTTATCTATGGAGCGCATGTTTCCCCATGTTTGCACAGCATGCCTCTGTGCTGAGCATGGAAGTTTGGAGGGGTGCACTGACTGCTAAACAATGTTTAGCTACAGGCATGCATTTGTGTGGTACACCGCAGTGCTTTGAGTATCTAAAGGCCAATGGTGTATTAATTAGTGCCATTAAATGGTGTCACTGATTTATTAGGCAGGTGCATTGCATCATAGATAGCCAATCAGGCAGGCAGCACCTACAGTAGAGCATTATAAAGTATGCATACACCCTACAATATGATTTTTCCCCCATACTCTGCACCATTGGAGTACAGACTTGGGAATTTTAACTGAAATAATGCTATGGGCTGCTACAGGTCTGCAACATTTGTATGTGTTAGATGCTGAAGTCATTGCTGCTGCTTTTTCTGCTGACAGTAGGCCTAGGCAGAGAAGGATCTACATAAGCTGGAGATTGTAGAGTGATCATACCTCCCAACCATACTGAATTCCTTGGTAAATACCGGTTTTGAGGGCAAAATACCGGGGTGCCACGAATTCCCGAGTGGCCCCTTTAATTTCCGATTTCCTGGGATTTTTTTAAGTTTGTTTTTTTTTTTTTTTTTTTTTTTGACCATTCCTGATGTCATCACCAGTCTGTGGGTTTTATTCAGCCAGTGCAGACAGCACTTTTCTTCCCCTAGCTCCGGTAAGACTCAGGCATAAAAAAAAAAAAAAGACTTAACTGTTTACTTAATTTATTGTACCTGTGTTTTTCTCACATTGAGTTTACTAATACTTTGTATGCACATAATGTGTTGCATTGAATGTGTGGTGGAACTTTGATTTCTCGCTGCATTGAAGCGTATGAATTAAGTTTACTAATTCTTTTTTATGCGAGGCCTTGAATGTGTGGGCACTTTGATTTCTCGCTACATCGAAGTGTATGACTTGTACCAGAGAAAGTAGAGATGCATTGATACTGCACTGCTAGTTCCTTTGCAATTTGAATATTGTTATGATTGGCATGTGTGTATCAGTTCTTTATTTTGAATGTTGTTATGAGACCACAATAAACCGCAATTTGAACATTATGTTATGACTTAAGTTACGAGCCCTACCTAGTACCTACTGCCTAATTGAATTGGAGTGTATCAGTCCCTTTTTACCACAATTTGATTGCTGTTATGAGCCCTACCTACTGCCTAGCTAAATTAGAGTGTCAGTTCAGTTCCTTTTTGCAAAGTTATTACGAGACCTAGTGGAGTGTCTCAATTGGAGTGTGTTAGTTCCTTTTTGCCACAGTTTGATCGTTGTTACCAATACGAGACCTACTGCCTAGCTCTAGCTCAATTTCCTTTGCAAACGAGAGAGACCTAACTCAGTTTCCTTTACAATGTTATTATGAGACTGTTTCCTTTGCAATGGAGTGTCTGTTCCTTTTTGCCACAATTTGAGCATTGTTACAAGCCTTGCCTACCGTCTACGTATATTCGAGTCTAAGTTCAGTTCCTTTTTGCAGTGTTATTACAAGACCTAGTAGAGTGTATTTTTGGCTCTGGTAAGGCAATTGATTTCTTGCTGGATTAAGTGAACTGCTTCTTATATGTACGAGAGAGAGCGAGTTCCTTTGCAATTTGATTAGCTAAGTGAAGTTAATGAACGGAGTCTGCTTTTTATATGCATGAGAGAGTTCCTTTGCAATTTGATTGTTGTTAGTAAGTGACTTAGACTATTGTGCCAAATGAGTTCTCAGAACATTTTGGAGGTAACTGTCATTGCAACATAAGTTGCATAGTCCAAGAGATAAGATTAAGTGTTGTTTAAAATGTCAGTTATGCAAATTATAATACTTTTTCACATCTTAAAAAGTAGAAGGCATGGAATTGCTTGTCTTCATAAAGTTTCAGGGCTGGCTGAACTAAGGAGCTGCTGACATTCCTGGGGATTCAGAAACATTGCATCTGCAATCATGGTGACCCATAAGCTGTTTACTATGCATGTATGTGAAACGATCTAAGGAATGTGGCCAGGCAAGTGAGCATGAAGAGCAGCTCAAATAAGATCCTCATTGTGGCCACAACAGGGACCTGTAGGAAGATTGTGTATGATTGTGGTGCAGCCTCAGGGAGTACAAGCAGCAGTAGTGGTCATCTGTTGAACATGAGTCTTGGGGGCACTCACAGTAGTCCCACTCACACAGCTGTTGGGAGGGAAGATTTATGGCCACCCTACATGATCATGAGGCTTGTGTGCTACTATGTTTTTTTTAACCCAAGGATACATATGCAGAGAAGATCTTCTTCTTCTTCTTCCTTATTATCGGTTAGGGATCACCTGTCCGCACATTGAATGGCAGTGGAGTTGTACGGGGTCGGGTTGCGAGCCCGGCACCCAGCCTTCCACAGAGGGCCAATTTAAAGTGTCCAATCCACCTGCAGCATGTCTTTGGGATGTGGGAGGAAACCAGAGCACCTGGAGGAAACCCACGTGACCACAGGGAGGACATGCAGGCTCCGCACAGAAGGCACCCCAGCCGAGGATCGAACCGGAGAACCTCTTGCTGTGAGGCGGCAATGCTAACCACTGCACCACCGTGGCCGCCCTACATATGCAGAGAAGATAATTGTGGAAATTAATAAGGGAAGTATTATTAAAGTAGGAGAGTAGAAGAAGTAGTAAGGTAAGTATTATTAAGCTAGGAGGGTAGAGGAGGTAGTAATAGAAGCATTATTAAGGTAGGAGGGTAGAGGAGATAGTAAGGGAAGTATTATTAAGGGAGGAGGTTAGAGGAGGTACTAAGGGCAATATTAAGGGAGGAGGGAAGAGGAGGTACTAAGGGCAATAATATTAAGGTAGAAGGGTAGAGGCAGTACTAAGCAATGTATTATTAAGGTAGGAGGGTAGAGAAGGTAGTAAGTGAAGTATTAAGGTATGTGTGTAAAGAAGGAAGCAGGGCAGAAACTAACACATAATATAGACAAGACTACAAACGCAGGTGGTGACAGTTACTGGTTCTAGGTGTGTGCACATGTGTGTGTGTGTGTGTGTGTGTGTGTGTGTGTGTGTGTGTGTGTGTGTGTGTGTGTGTGTGTGTGTGTGTGTGTATGTGTGTGTGTGTGTGTGTGTGTGTGTGTGTGTGTGTGTGTGTGTATGTGTGTGTGTGTGTGTGTGTGTGTGTGTGTGTGTGTGTGTGTGTGTGTGTGTGTGTGTGTGTGTGTGTGTGTGTCATGATTCTAGGAGTTTCTCAAATGTCCACAGTTTCACAGAATGTGATAACTTCCTCTGGTTTTCTGGCAAATCAGTGAGAACTGAATTACTAAATAATGATAACCATTTAAGTTTCAGTCTTCCTATCTTTCAGGAAATGCATGGTAACACTGCATGGTAAAACAAAGCATTTTATTCTAGCAACTTTTTAAGATTATACAAGCAATGTTTAAAATGTGTCCCTGGTTTTGGGCCTTTGCACCCCCCCCCCAATAAATGTTGGTTTTATCCAGATTTCTTGTTTTGTATAGTTCTTCAGGCAGAGAGAGAAGTTTAGTGCTGCTTATGCCAAATCTGTTCATGTTATTAGCAGCACAACAGGTAGTATACTTGCTTTTGATGCATAAGGCTGTGGGTTCTACTCCCACAGTATGTAGATGGATTGCTGATACTGTACTGTGTTGCACTTTTTACTTTGGCTGAGATACCTAGTAACTATGAACCTGTCATCAATTTGCCATTCATTCCCTAATGCAATATTACTAGCTTGTTATTTTTAATGTAACATAGGCAATTTATTCTGCAAAGGCAACAGGCACTAAATTTGTAGATGAAACAATGAAATATAAAGTTGTTTGCTACAAGCAAACTCTTCATTAGTTACAGATCTCTTTAATGTGGAATTATTTAGATGGCTTTTGCATTTTCTTTGAATGTGGGTTTCAGTGCTGTTTCAACGAATGTGAGTTTCAAGGGCAGAGAAGTTTTAATGCTATGTCTATTTTCATTGTAAGATTGTATTGCTTTGTTTAGGAGATGTCTGTTAGCGTTTGGACTATAAAATGTAAAATAAAAGTTTTTAATGAAATCCAAATAATTGTAGAAGAAATGCAGTATGCACATTACAGTGTTTGGCAAAAGGAGATAAAATAGCCAAGCAATGGGACATTGGAATGGCTGCAGGGGAGAGGGCTATGTATGGAGTCCCCATTCGACCATGATTTTGTGAGGAGGGAAGGGTGGCAACCTGAAGCACAGTCCCAGCCGGGCAGCACAAACTCTAGCTATGCCACTGATCAGTAGGCCATGGAGAATGAATTTTGGAGGTTCTAAAAACTATAATATTCTTTTGCTATGATTAGAATATTGCCTACCAATAAATGCCCTACTTTTACCACAAAACCCACATACTGCAAGTCACCAAAAACAAAATCCTAAGGTTCATCATCTTCTCCCTTCCCAGTAAATATCATTGCTACACATTTTAAAAAAAAAAAAAGGTTATCCTTTACTGCAGGGTCTGGGGCCATATTTTGGTTATCTGTTCTTCAATTTGCTTTTGAAAGTTGGTATCCCACAATTCCACTGAAGTGGGTGGGGTTACATAACAATGTATGTAAATTTTATGCTAATCAGCATACAGATTTCTACCTATTTTCATGGGCCTTTGTCCAGATTAGTGTTGTTTCCAGGTTGAGAGGTATGAGAGTGATACAGAGTGGACAGGGACATACTGCAAGAACTCACTGAACTCTGCCTCCCTCAACGCAGGCCCAGAGTCAACAGAAGGGAACCCATCCCAGTGGAAACAAAGGTATATGTAGCCCTTAGGAGAATAGCCACAGGTACCTTCCAAAGACCAACTAGGGATATGATGGTGGTCTCAAAGGCATCACCATCCAGGGTACTCCAACATTTCCTGGATGCCATGCTACCACATGCAAGTGAGCACATTTTTCCCCTCACCCCTGAGGCAAGGGCCAGCAGTATGCAACTTTTCTACCATGTAGCACACTACCCTGAGGTACTGGGTGTCACAGATTGCACTCATGTACATCTCAAGGCACCACCCAATGAGGAGGGTAGTATCTACATCAACCACAAGGGGTACAACTCCATTAACTGCTAGGTCATGTGCAATGCCCAGGGCATTATCATGAATGTATGTGCTGACAGCCCTTGCAGCTATCAAGACTCTTATATCTGGCATGCATCACAGCTGTACCAGATGTTTGCTTGGGGGCACATCTTACACGGCCATTTATTGGGGGATGCTGGCTATGCACTGGAACTGTGGATGATGACACCCATCAGAAATGCAAGCACACCCATGGAAGAATGCCATAATGAGGCGCATGCACAAACTAGGAACATCTTTGAACATGTGTTTGGGTTGCTGAAGTCACGGTTCCAGTGCCTCGATATATCTGGTGGAGCCTTGTAGTACTCTCCAGCCACACGTGCACATGTATTCCAGTATATGCCATGCTACACAATATGATCCTGTAGAAGCAGCAGCAGCAGCAGGATCAGCAAAGGGAAGGGATACACATCCCCCCACCAGTGCCAAGGTTACCACAGCCACACTCACAGGAGGACTCGGAGGAGCCCCTTAATGGTGTCACTGTAGGCAGATGTAGGTGTGTCCAGTATGCCGTGGCATTGCCTGAGAGACATACACTGACAACCTAGGGCCCCAGGGACTGACACCTTACTCTCACTCACATACATATATTAAAATAGCTGATGCCAGGCAACCCACACAACCTGTACCTATCAATGTATTGGCTGTGTACTGCTTGCAGCCTTGAACTACAGGCTTGTCAACTGCTGCATTCGCAAGGTAAGTCTCCAACCTATACACTAATTGAAAGGCTTACTATAATAATGTATCATATGTATGGGTCTGCTGCTGTTATGCAAGAAAATATACTGAGCTATTTGGTCAGAGTTAACATCCACATGGGACAACTGATACCCAGTCCAATAGTATGTGTTCTTTAATAGTCACTAGGCCTCATGACTGGAAAATTCATGACATCAGGCAAGGATGATGTTAAACAGTGGACTACTGTCTACCCAAACTGATTATGTGCTGTTCTTCCCCCACACCTAATACAGTGGTGTACCCCTATAACCTCTTTAACAGACAATCAACTATGGTATAGTATTGGCCCAGGCAATCTCAGGGATGTAACATAGATAGCATTTACACATTATATGTCTTTCTTCATGCAGGAAAACAATGTACATATGTATGCTGTTGATTGTGTGATGGATGACCCCTCTCTGTCTAGTGAACTGTGTGGCTCATTGGACTAGGGAAACTAGCATGGGTGATTGTATTGATGGTTATAATCTGGAAATACTCACTTTTGCATGTGAGGTAGTAGTATGTTGGTGTTTTCACAGAATGTCATATCTCCCAACCTCTCAGTGCAAGAAATGTGGAAAAAGCCAGAAAGATTGAGGGGACAAAGGCCCAAACATAGGGGAAAATGTTTAAATACTGGTGGTATAAAAATTGCTGAAAGTAAAGTTGTTGCAGTAGTACACATATTTTGATGGCATAATGTCTAACACACAATTGTTTGTCTGTAGTGAGTAGAATGTATTGATGTCAACATTCAATAAAGCAACAGAAGACCACAAATGTGTGAGGAACAGACTAAACATACGGGGCAAAACTCTGAACATTCTGTGAAAATCAGGACAGTTGAGAGGTATGCAGACTGTCAGTTTATTGATGGTGTAATATTACCAAACCCAGTCACATATTTAGTACAGCACACGGCTGGGGAATGCTGTGGACATTTTGAGTGAAGTGCAGTACTGCCGAAAGATGGATGGATGTTAATGTCTGCAACATACAAAATCCAGGACTGGAATACAGGTAGGTGTGGCCTGGAGTCACATTACAAGTATTGACAGTTCCCCTGGTCATGCCTGTACACTTAGTAAAATTGAGTACAATTCTATTGGCCCTTCATTGACATGACCTATTATGTATAAATGTCTATACATACAGTCATATATGTATACATATCAGTCTGTCAGTATCTCTCTCTCTCTCTCTCTCATATGCATAATATATCGTTATGTAGTGTCAAATAGATATATATTGCTATATATATGAAAATGATACATAGACCCCCCCCCCATATATCTACAGAACACATATACATATCATACACACACAGCTACATTTATATATACATTCCTGTTATATACAGAAATATGTGTGTGGATGTGTGCATTGTCTGACATACCCTAATAATGGAGACTAAACTGCACTATCACACAGCCATAATGTTGCTCAAAGGATCCAAACTAAGGGTGCAACAGTACATAATCCACTCACCTACAGACCGCTATGCCTGCTGGATGTCACCATGTAGACAGACATAGGTGAGAAGGTGGTGTACTGTATAATGGTGTCAATGCATGTATGGACAGGGCACAGTGTCCATGCCCACAGTGTTACTTATCTACCTGTAAGCAGCCATCTATGGCCATAGTGGTAACTGTACACACATAACTAGGATTGCATCAGTCATCTCACTGCTAGGATACTTGATGCAGATAACAGTATGAACCAATATCACTCTGCAGGCCACAGATGCTGTTCAACACAAGCCTAGTTTGTGTAATGCACAAATACTGTGCCTGCAATCACATATACAGCAGACTTAACCTGTGGCACATGTGATAAGTACTGTGATCTATAGTGCATAAGCCTAGATAGGTAGGGGGTTCTAAACTCACCCCAGGCTACTTGATGCACGTGTGTGTGTGTGTGTGTGTGTGTGTGTGTGTGTGTGTGTGTGTGTGTGTGTGTGTGTGTGTGTGTGTGTGTGTGTGTGTGTGTGTGTACCCCTGCTAAACAATGGACATGTCCTCATTGGCTATCCATCTACAATGGTTATACACTTTCTGGCCCTGTATCTTGCTGCTGTCTTCCACACCGCCTTATTCTACCAAGGCCTGCTGATGTCAGCCACCTTAAGACTACCAGCTGACAATAGAGTAGGAAGACTTAAGTGGTGGGGGTGACTATACTGTGATCTATAGTGTGTAATACTAAATAGGTTGGGGTTCTAAGCCCAGTCTGCCCAACATAGTGCATGTGTATATACATACATTAACCTATGTAAAGTAAACATGTGTAGGATTTCACATCATTTTGTTTGTAGTGGGTGATAGTGCCTCCAAATGACTGACCACAACAAGGCTTGCTTATATCAACAATCATTATATGTTCTAAGCTGATAGTACTAGCAGACATGAGTTGTGCTGCGTGCATCAGGTAATGTGATCTATAGTGTTTACCAGTACATAGGTAAGTGTTGTAATCTACATACAGCCAATTTGCAGAATGTGTGTATGCCTTGGCATGTCCTGTATGCAGTGAGTGGAAGTGGTGCTAGCCTGAATGTGGCCATGTTTGTGTCTGAGGCTGTTACAGCAGTATACATCATGTTATGGGGTCATAGCACATGTGAACTAAATTAGCATAATGGCCATACAGCCATCACAGAGACATCTGTATGCCCCTCAATACAGGACCAGCACATATTGCTCCAGTTTAAGAGGGACTCACGCAGATGCTGTGTGTTGTGATGACAGCTGCCCAGCCAATCAAACAGATAGCATGTGCTGCGGTGCAATGAGGTGCTCTGTGTATCATTAGGAAGGGTCTGTTTCAAGGGTGTGTTTATGTCTGCTAGACAAATGTCTCAGACAAGCATGCAGTTCTAACATCACATAGTAGGGGAATGTCCTTACAGTGAGTCATCCATTTACTATGCTCCCTGCAGATAGGCAGCATACGCACACCAGCAAGGTCACACCTTGCCCTGTAGCAGACTTTATCACAAATTATGAATGCATGAGTACACTGACCACCAGCATTGTCCTTGGTAGATTGTCATACAGATGTGAACCTATGGAGCCATGTCATATACTGCTGTACCTTGCTGAAGTCATATTTCTGCTGTGCTGCCATGCCATGCTGTGCCGCTTCACTGCTGCCATGTATCCATAGGTTCTCCCTTTAGACTCCTGCAACAGAAACATACACAATTCTGTGACATACATGTCATTGTATAACAATACCACCAGTACAACATCATAGAACATAAGGTCCAGAAAAGAATGTTGCATACACAAGACACATGCCAGCATACAGTAAATGTTGGAGACCACTACAAGTGGCATGCAAAACAAAACTGTATTACACAAGTACATGTCAAGTAATATAGTCACCCTGTGAATCAGACACATAGCTTCATTCCCTTGCATCAATGGGAAGGATGACAGGGATATGGCACAGGTATCATCACTTGCACAGGGTGATGTGTGGGGGTGTTGGAAGCCTAGGCTAGCCCAAACAGTTGACAGCATGTGTGTGTGAGTCAGGAATGGAAGCAGGTTATATGGGGCATAGAGAGGTGCTGTGTGTGTCTGTAGGTGACCTGCATGTGACAGTGGTATGCAAGTGCAACCCCAGGTCAGCTACTGAAACCAAGACAAAAGCTGTCTTCATAATAATGTAACTGAAATGCAAAACAACCTTGGATTTGAACCCAGGACTGTATGTGGAAAAATGTGCAGCATGCAAGGCATTTAACAGATTGAGCTACTGAGTCACTGCTACAGCAAGTGTATTTGCAAGATATATGTGCACACATACAGGCTGTGAAAAAATTTCTACATCCATCAGTATGTGCATGGCTTTACATGGATGCATTTTTATATCAGAGCCCCAGTTAAATATGTATTTTACAACAAAAGCATTAGCAGGTGATTTCTACATGTTGCTGATAAAAGATCACATTTACCTGCTATCACAGGGCTCAGTTATATCCATTATCATGTCTTTAGCTGTCTAGTGATGTAATATTGAGCCAGAGTCCAAGGTACACTCCTACTTTTCCATTACTTTTTATTCCAGTTTGTGTGGTGTGCCATGGAGTGCAGCTCTGCTCAAACACGCCTAATGACTCTAATTGTCAATTGCTATGTTTTGTTTAAACCACCTGTTTCAATTAAGAGTTGTGTGGTGAGTTAATGCAGGGTGCAATGGGCTCAGGTTCGAAACACAGCAGAGGTGTTTATTTTCTAAATGTGTTTCACACTGTTAAAAACACATATAATCATTATAGCTCTATTTAGTTGCACTTAGCAAAGCTCTCTGACATGGTGCTTCATGCAGCTCTGTGCTAAAAACATATAAAGAAAAGAAAAAAATGGGAGATAGGAAAGTAGTGAAATGAGAGCAAGTAGAGGGAAACACATAGTGAAAGGCAGGCAGGAGGGTGTAGGAAAGAACCATAGCTATCCATTTCATGTACAGCAACAACTCTGCATTTTGCACAGAATTTGTAGATGAATTTGTTTTTCAAACTACAGAGAGAGGAGTGAGGAGAACATAACTGTGTTGTCAAGCCAATTGGACTGAATTATATGTGTCCAGTGGACACGTGTGACTCATGACCCCACCCATGGGACTGTTGACAGTGCTCCATCACTGCCTTGAAGGTGGCTGTGATGGATGCTCGGCACCAGGGTGAGTCTGCCCCACAGGGTGGCCAGCATGCCCTCAACCCGGCACAAGCAGTAGTCATAGTCACAGTGGACTATCCTGTGCACCAGGACCAGCAGCTTCGCATGGGTGACAACACCCCTTCCACCACCACTCCCAGATGGGGGCATCGCCCTATCCCCTGGGGTGGTACTACCCATCACTGCAGGTAGTACAGTGGCAGCAGAAGGGACATCACTGGTCTGGGTCACAGATGTGCTGGGTCCTGGCGCCACGGCCGGTTGAGGGAAGATAGGGGAATCAGCCAGAACTGGCCTACCTTTACGTGCTGTGGGATATAAAGTATACAGATATGTTATGGATAGTAATAACCAAACCACTGCTAGCAAGAACAGAATTGAACATCATATATATATTCATCCACAACAACAACATATATATTCATCCAAATACATATTACTGTATAACATGTGCAGCACAACATTAAGTAACATAACAGTATGGTAAAAGCATGCCAGTCAAAAGTAAACCATAGGGCCAACAAAACAGTTTAACAAATATGTTAATATTGCAACATAATAAAACATAACAATAATCAACCACATTTTCCAATATATGGTTAGTTTAACAAAATATGCTATTATTAAACCTAATAAAACATATCAATAATGAAACACATTTTTCCAAAATATAGTTAGTGTAACAAATTATGGTAATACTAAATCATAACAATAAATAACAGTAATAAATAAATGAAGATAAGGGGTAGGGAGAGAGAGAAAAATCCATTATTGACATTGCAGCCTATATCCCTCAATACACTGAAATATACACTTTGTAAGTGTGTAGTGTCAGTTTCAAGTAGAGTGACTACAATTGTCCTATAACTGATGTAGCATGTACATACCTCTCAAGCTGTTATCATGGTTCAGTATGGGCCAAGCAGTAACAAATGCAGGTATACCACTACAAAGAACAGTTTCACATAATGTGGACTTACATAACTACCCAAGTGTTCTGTAAACGGATTTGGTAATACATTGCATTCCAGGTATTATTTTATCTGTTAATCATGTGACAAATTAGGCAGTTTAATTACATTATGAGAAATTGTAACACTTGAGAGGCATGTTTGTGTACAGTAAGTAAACTAAACAGGTGTCATGCTTTAGCTGACAGACATGGGAGTAGAACCCAATAGCTGTGACTGCATGGAAAATCTGCAAATAATGTAATAATTGACTGCAGTAACTTAATACAGACATGCAAGGGATACAGCCATACTAGGATTACAGAGCTTTATTTATGACTCAACAATGCTGATGAACATGTTCATGGTATTGATGTTGACATTCTGTGAAATTTAAACACACTATCTGCTCATAATATGGGCCACCTCACACATATATTAGTTGTGTTCCTGGTGAGAGAGAAAATGTGAGCATTATGTGACTGATACTGAAAATGTATTGCTGTATACCACTGGATTCGAACTGAGGACTCTGTGTGTGGCAAAATGGACTACATACAAAGCATTTAACAGACTGAGCTACTGAGTCACTGCTGACTCTTGAGTGACTGATACTTGCCTGGAGATCACCTGGAACTATACTATGAACTGAGCAGTACATGTTACAGGACATTCTTCTGGCATTCTAGTACTATTACAGTGTTACAGTAGACTGCAGTGACAGTAGAACATGAAATACACCAATACTGCATATATGAAAAAAGTTTTATTTAAAATCAACAAAGCTAGTGAACGCATTTTCTTGTTATTGGTTTGCAATATCTATGAAGTCCACACACAATATCTGCCCATGGACTGGGCTACCTCACTGATATACATTTATTACCTGCTGTCTGAGGAAGAGAGAGCATTATGTGACTAATACTGGCCTGGAGACAGTGTTGGGTACTACTATATGTTGAGCAATACAGTTTGCAGACCATTAGATTTGCTGGCTTCAGCTTTTACAGTGTCACACTCGACTGCAGCAACCTTATCATAGACAATCAATGCTACTGCAATGGTTTTGACAAAACACAATCCTGCTGAACAACATTTTGCTTACTATTATTGGCATTGCTAATGCTTTATTTATATGCAGTTCTTATTGTTCATTTATTGCACTGCAGCTCTACAGCTCTAATTATCCATTTATTGCACTATAGTTCTACATGCCCATTTATTGCAGTACAGTTTTTCTTGTGTATAGTATATTGCAGTAAATGTTTTATCCTTTCTTGCTTATTGTACTACAACTGGCATACTAAATCCATATTTACCATGCTCACAGTGTGACCTGGTCAGGCGGCTGGCATGGGAATCAGCATTGTGAGCCCTCTCAGCTACAGCTGTTGGGAGAGAAGCACACCATTATGCATATCTGTTTTGCAGACCTTTAGCTTGCATTTTGGTTAGACAGAGGAATACATACTTACATACTTGTGGAGCATTCCCATCTTGAGCTTCCTGGATCCAGGTGTCCAGGATTCCCCTCTTTCTCCTTTTCAGGTTGTCAAAATAGTAACAACACTGCTCACCTATGTGGGGGATACCAGTAACACTGGCGAGTTCCTTGTCCAAATGGTACCAGGCCTCAGCTTTGCACACTGAGCCTGGAATCTACCCTGCATCAGCCCAGGTTCATGGTTTTTAATAAGGAATTTGACCATGACCCAGAACACATGAATGCCCCACTGCTGCACCCGAAAGTGCACACCTTCACCAACACCACCAGCCATACCAACAGTTGAATGAACTCCAATGAGTGTGGCAGAATTACCACCTACTGGGCTTAATATAGGCTGTTTTCCCACCCTTACACATCTCTCAGCAACATTCAAAAAGCACCACTTTGCTTAGTAGCATGCAAACAAGCTAAGTGAAGCCAGGCTAGGTGAAAACTTTCACAACCATGGTTTTAGTGAGGCTTAGCACTGCACAAACATTGGTAGCCATTAGCATGTTTATGCACTGCTTAACATGACTGAGCAGAGCTTAGCAGAGTGCAGCAGTGCTAAAATTCACAATACTGTAATAAAATTAATGAAAAATAGTACATTCATTTACAGACATATTCTGTCTGTTATGGACTTGAACCCAGGACCTACTACACATAAGACCATAACTCTATCCATGTAGCTAGGTGGATATTATAAAAGCTAGTATACCTTTACATATACTGCTAGGCTGCCTGTTAGCTTTGCTGAGCACCATGACACACCATATAAACATGCTTAAACACACCTATAAATAAAGAATGAATTACATCTGATTTCTATTTTTAGATGTCTGCCAGGTGTCAACTGTCTATATGTGAGCACAGCTTAGCATTGCTGCACTCCACACTGCGCAAACATGCAGCAAAAAAAAAAAATAATAATAAAAATATTTAAAAAAATAGCACATCATACAAAAGCCTTATTACACAGTTGACACACTTCACAACATTACAACAGTGGCAGGAAGCATAACAGGGAACCTCACACTCATCTGCAGCCATGGGTAGCCACTACATCTCTCCCTACACTGATCATCATTAATATGTGTAGCATGCTGCTGAGGGGGAACCATGGCCATGTACATGGATACATTTCATGTAGGCTCAATAATATGCCTACATGGATTTTATTAAATCCTGGGGATAGTCTAAATTTTGTCCCAAAAGCATTAAACAAAGGATGGGTAGTGGAAAGGGAAAAGCTCTCAGACAAAAGTATCTTAACCTCCATTACTTTTTTCATATATTTTGTTAGTTCTGATCATAGGACCCTAATGAGGGAGAGACTAAAACCTAGGATTCACAGAGATATTTCTTTCTTTACAACCTGGGCACTGAATTGTAGTGTTTAGCCTCCTTTGAGCTATATCATCAGGTGTCCAATAGCCCTCCATATAGAACAACAAGATCTTCTCATAAAAGTAACGACTGCACTTAGTTTCTCTTATTGACTGCTGGACTGCAGCTCCAGTTTAGTCAGATCAAGATAGCATTATCTTGTATATACTGATAACATATAAATTCTTAGTCCTGTCAATGTCCCTTTGCAAAAAAAATTCTGTAGAGATATATAATTCAAAAATTCTTCTTTGACATCTAAATAGAATTTGACTGATTGGCATATTCAGCCAAGGGGAATGATGGAAGAGAAACCATTTGTTTTAGAATGGACTCATGGATTGTAAACCTTAATACCAGATATTTCCAATGTTCACTGTTGTCTAACGTCCACTTTTCTTGCATATGGTTAAAAGAGACAGAAGTATTCTCTTCCCTATCCTTTGAGTCAGGTCATCTAGCCAAAAAATGCCTTTACTATCTCAGTAGTTAGCATTTACTGGTGCTCCATCCACATTAAGAGAGGGACATTTCCAAAGAGGAATCTTAAAACTCCACACTGGGGGCAGGCATTATCTTTTCACAAATAGTGGAGGGCCCTCCAGTTCACTAATATGAAGTGCTATTTCATAAGCTCTGATGGAAGTCTATGGTCAAACTATACTAATGCTTGAGGGTTCATATGCCGATAATAGAACCCTCCAGTTTTCAACATATCAGTGCCTGGATTTCATAACAATTGAAATACTGACATCAAGTGAAGGCTTCCCCATATAGATGCAAATCTAGTATGCTTAAACACAACTGCAAAACTGGGCGCCTTGACCACAAAGGGCATTACACTCCTCCTATGATTGCTTCATATAAATTGGGATAAAAGCCAAATTTTTCTGCTGTACATTTTGGAAAAACCCAATGCGTGCCTTTTTAAAGAGAAAAGGCCTGATGTCAGAATCATTTTAACCCGAGAAATCCACCCATTAACTGGATCTTTGGTTTAAACCAAGCATAGATTCATAGTAATAGCTTTTGCCAAGGAACTTTCAGATTTAGTCTAGCTATACTGCAAGCGGGATTAGAGAGTTGGACAATTCCTAGATACCTCAGATTAGGCAAACATCATTTAAAGCAAAGGAGAGACCTGCTCTCTTTGGATTTTGGGATACCCTTTTAACTCCTATAATTTCTGTGTTGGCCACATTCAATTCTAAACCAGAAACCAAAGAAAATTTTCCAAAGGCCAAACAAACTTGAGGCTGCTCCCTATAGAGTTCTGAGAGAAAACTAGGTAGGAGTCATCAAGCAAACAATAATGCCCCACAAGGTGGGCATTATTAGAGAATTAATGTATGCTCAATGGAGTAGTGCACTGAGGCCTGACACCTCAGGCAGAGGGCCATGACACCCCTGTAAGGGCATTGACCCCTGAAAACATCTACCTTGGTGGGCATTATAGTGTTTAAAGAATGAGCTTTTAAATTGTTCTGTATTTTTATTATACAGTTTTTTAATGTATTTTTGTCCTCCCTGTGTTTGCATGGGTTTTCTCTTGGTGCTCCATTTTCCTTCCACATTCCAAAAACATGCAGTAGGTGGAATGGATAACCTAAATTGGCCTTAGGTGTGAGTATTCTTATGAGTGAGTGGTATGAAAGAACATCTGCGTTAGGGCTAGCCACCTGTCAATGTGAACCTGAGATCTAGATGATTGTCACTGTTGAAGTGACACCATGACCCCTTGTATAAGATAGGAAGGGGGTTATGGATGGATTGATATAGAATAGTTTTCCTTCCTATTATTTCATATTTGCTGTAACTTATATAATGGTTGATGGAAAAAGATTTTATATCCAAAACTCTTAGCTATGTAAGTATGTAATATATATATATATATATATATATATATATATATATATATATATATATATATGTACACACACACACACACACACACACACACACACACACACACACACACACACACACACACACACACACACACACACACACACATTCACATTCAGAAGCAGACAGTCTCACTAAGCAGCTACAGTGCTTTTCTTGAGTTACTTTACTGCAGGCTTATCATCGAATGCAAGATATTGTAATGCCCCATGCCTCTTAGCTGTCCCTGATTTTTCTGCTTAGTTCTGCACTGTCCCTTGTAGAATGTTTGATTTGCCAATAAATCACTGAAGATTAAAGTCTGTCAATAATGTCTGATATTTGTGTTTCATATTTCTTGTTAACAATGCTAGCTGATGGACTGCCTGTTGTCAAAATAAGTGCACACTGTCTCTGCCTCACTCATGCTGTTCATCTTCTCTCTCTCTCTCTCATATATACAGCCATGTGTGCTCATACACATACACACACTCACACGTTACATTTTTTCTTTATTTATTTTTTTTTAATTTTACACTCACTAAATATCAAAGTTGCATTTTGTGAGTGTAAAAAAGGTAAGCAATTTGCTTTTTTTGATGGATTTGTTTTTTACATGGCATTACATTTAGATCAACACCCAGATGAACTTCGCCCATTCTATTAGAAAAAAAATAGCACACTTGTCCTTACTCCTAATATGATGCGTCTTTCTATAGTCAGTGTAATATTCAGGATTCTATTAAATTGCTGCAGTGCCATCAAGAAGAGGCAACCAACAAGAGGTATCCTGACTGATTCCTCTTTGCAATAAGAAAACACAAAATTATTACTAAACACTGAGCAATGTTAAAGGCTCTTGCTGACTGCACATACCGGATAGGAAAGTCCGTGCAATTAAAACACATGTTGTAAGAAAAGGGAGATGATAACAAACACTAAAACTGTACTCTTGCTGTATTTTGTTTGGTAATGAAACTCTCTGTATAGAAAGTGAATAGTACTTTTTCACAGAACTAGTTTTGGAAAAGAAAATATTTACAAAAAGGATAACAACCATAGAATTTTCAATAAAACATGGAAACTAAAATTAATGAGAAACTCGAACAGAAAAATTCTGTCAAGTGTTGTTAACTCATTTGCTTCAGTAAAAAAATGTGAATTGAAATTTAAGATGAATAAGTGAGTTTAATGTTATGCTTGACCAGATATTTATGTTTCATGCATCTTGAGTGAAAGGAAGAAATCAAAAGAGACATAACCTGTTCCATATAGTTCATGCATTCATTCATTCATGAGTGGGGGATGGCATAATGGTTAATGTCTTAACCTCCCAAATATAAGGCACAAAGTTTGACTCTTGGGAAATGAGGCTAGGTTTAAATAGATCTCATGATGTCATTAACCTGGTAAACACTTCTGAAGCTATAAAAATGATTGCATAGAATTTTAAGTTATGAATAATGATAGTTGCTGCTTGATAATTCATTGTGTTGGAACCTTGGTTTTAAGAGGTAGCTCCGGACCAATTTAAGTACAAATCAGAAATTCTGTTTTCTGAGCAAAAAATAAGTAGTCATGACAATATTTTAATTAAATTATCACTAAAAAGTTAATAATAATCAGCAGTGTTACCATTTGGTTCAGTGCATTATTTTTCTTTATTTGCAGTTCCAGATTGAATCATATTTCACAGAAAGTGAAAGAAAAAATAAATATCATGAATACATGACACCATGGTTTTGGGCATATATATTTCTAAACTTATAGAACCATGTCAACTTATTAAAGACATTATATAAGTAACAAAATGTTGTTCTAACTTTTGATATATAAGCCACTTCATCCCATTATCTGTAGACCTAAATAGCTTTGCTTATTTTCAGAAAATAAAAAAAAACAGAGTTAAATATTAAGTGTATTTTAAAAATCTTAAAACTCTTGCATAATGCTCCCAATAATATGGATTCTTTGGCAACATTTGAGGCCTTAAGAGCAAACTATAAATTAAATGATTTGATCAAAAGAAATGCAGTCCATTACTATTTATGCCATGTATTAGCTTTAATTCACTTAAAACTCATTTATTTGTTTGATTGTTTGCTTGTTTTGTTGATTGGGAAAGTCACATTTGGAACAACTCCACTTTCAGCAGAGGTCAGGGTATAAAGGCTCCAGCACATAATACTGAACATGCATGTTGCTCATCAAGCTTGCACAATTCCAAGCACTGCTTCATGGCCAGCAGCAGTGTTGATGGCCATGAAACAGTGCTGGGAGGATGAGAACACAATGTAAACAAAATTTCTTAGGCAAATGTATTATGCAAGCACTTGCAGACAGCTTATATGAAGTAAGGGTGAGTGAATTCTAATCATGTAAATGCAGGGAACGTGAAACTGAGATAATTTATATAATATACAATGTTAACAGTGCAGGGATAAGTATGAAGGGGATTAAGTGAAAACGTACTCATTTAATGCCTTCAAATATGATGATGCCACAAAGAAACATTTTAAATAGAAAGATATCCATGTTGATGATGTTTTTGCTTGTCTTTCGGCTTTTCCCAGTTAGGGGTCGCCATAGCGGAAGTCCGGTCCGCTAATGATTGGCAGTAGATTTTCACGAACATCAAGGTGCCAGCTTGACGTTCAACCTTCAACGAAGGCACGCCCATTTACGCATGTCTTTCGAATGCTCACCAAACTGCGGGGAGGACATGCAGACTCCAAACAGAAGGCACTCCCCGCACTCCAGCCAAGAATCAAATGGGATAACCTCTTGCTGGGAGACAACAACGCTACCGCTGCACCACCGCGGGATGATAATAATAAATAATCCTGTTTCTGAGTGTTTACACATGTACGTAACTTAGAAACAGACATGCTAACAATGTATGTGTGAGGGACACAATCCAATACTTTAAGAAAAGGTAGTAAATGTCATATTAATGTTGATAACATGCTGAGTTGAAATAACAGTTAGCAAAGACAGTGGATACATTATGGGCCGTTTGCATACAGTGCAGATATTGGATATGACATGTATACACTGGGAATGTATGTATGATAACTGGTAGTATTTCTGTATTCTGCCCTCCATCCTGTATAAACAAGAGACGAGAGATTCAGCATGTGTGTCATGCATAGCTGAAAGGGACATGTATTATCATTTGTCAATGGACAACCATAGATAGGGGGTACATTACACTGACACATGTCTTAGACAAGCATGTGTTTTATAAATTTGTGCATTATAAACAGTAATATAATAGCAATCGAACACACACATGACAAATGACAACACAGACTGATGACA
This sequence comes from Protopterus annectens, assembly GCF_019279795.1. Lineage (NCBI taxonomy): Eukaryota > Metazoa > Chordata > Ceratodontiformes > Protopteridae > Protopterus > Protopterus annectens. The sequence goes on from NC_056737.1 coordinate 122,566,074, forward strand.
TTGCAGTACTTCAAGACCTCCATTTGTAAATGTAGTGCATATAATACAGGGATGTACTGGACATGGTCACAAGACACTACAGCAGACACTGCCATTTTAGCATGTAAACAAAACAAACATATATATTATTTGCGCTAATAATAAATAAATATAAACTGAGAATAATAACATCATGCAGTGTTGTTTGTAAAATGTGAATGCACTCATAGAATGTTACCCTTGGCTGGAATTGAATAGTAAGCTATGTAAGCCCACCGACTATAAGCATGTGTATGAATTACATGCAGTACAGTAGACATCTTAACAAAAGCTATGACACTCTACCTGTGTGATGTCATGACATCATATGATTGTGTTGCAATTTGTATGAGGTAAAAGGGCTTGGAGGAGGTTTTTCCGACTATAAATGTACACATGATAACACAGATGTCATTCATGCATAATAGCAGTAGAGCATGCAATACTTGCAGTCAGCCAGTGTGGGTTTTGAACACCTGACTATGTAACAAGAGAAGCTACATGATATTGGAAGGAATGCAGCACACCACCACTGGTGTTACAAGTATGATATATTTAAATTTTTGAAGCCATGACATCATCTTTTTCCTGAAAGAGATAGATGCAAGCCTGTCATTTCTGTAACATGATATTGCTATAGGTCCCTTTCTCAAACAAAATTGACTACTGTTATGTATACCCCAGCACATGAGATGCATAATACAGTCATCACTATAATGGGAGCATGGCAATCGGGCACAATGTGTGCATATTCATGGACTTAAACACATGGCTTACTAAGTCACAAGTACACAGAACACAGCCTGACATCCACACACCAAAGAAAAAGTCTTAGTAGTTCTCATGGGTAAGACAAATGTCATCCCATGGCATCATCATTATCAAAGAAAGCATTTCTGTGTAAAAAAGGAGCAACATTATTGTAATAAGAATCCCCATCTACACACATACACACCAGATAGCTGGGTGACAACATTGTTATCTATATGCACATTCATAGATATGATGACACAAGTGAGTCTAAGGAGTAATAGCTGGATCACTAGATACCGTGAATGGATGACATCACCATTCTTTAATACATTGATGTTCTTCTAAAAATGTATGAAGGTGGTTGAAATGCACAGTGACACTACACAGCTACACATACTGATATATTAAAAATATTTTCTACACAGCATGACAAACACCCACAGACAGTAGTCCATCATTGCTGGATTTAAACCTCCTCCCTCTGTATTAACAACTATATGAACAGCCAGCCCCACAGGGTAACTTCTGCAACTGATTTGATGTGGTTCTTTCTTGAAAGCATGATGTAAGCATTGTGTTCCAAAAATGTTCATTGCTTGGGGTAATACAAATCTATAGAATAATCCTTCTGCCAGGGGAAATATGTTTCCTAAGTGGAATTATACATAAGGGCACTGTCATGGACACAACTGTAAAATGACAGCACACGCAATCTGACATTATTTTCCCAATTCTGGAATTTGAATCCACTATCTATATATTTACACAATCTATACAGCAGAGACTCAGCTGCAAATGCCACATGAGATCTGCCTGTTGTAAGGGCACAGTGACATGCTGACCTAATCAATGGGATGGAAAGAAGATGTTTGTGGTAAAACTGATATAAGGGGATGGGGACATCCTCTCTCATGTTAAAATTTTCCCCTGAAGGGATGTTGATACAGCATGAATGATCAGGAAGCTATACATAACTGACATTGAAGTCTCACACACACACACACGCACACACACACACACACACACACACACACACACACACACACACACACACACACACACCACACACACACAAACACACACACACACACACACACACACACACACACACACACACACACACACACACACACACACACACACACACACACACTCACACACACAGTTCGCCCTGTGAAATTTGAGCTACCTGCCTCTTTAATTAAACAATCTAGACAGCCACAAGCACCACAGAAGAAGTCTAAGTCTTAAGGGGGGAGAGAGTGCACTTTGGACAGGATGGCCTCATCACTTTGTGGTAGGGAGGTTGCTTATGTTTAAAGTGGGATAAAATGTGGTGTAGCTGTGTCCAAAGTTAAATGTATTCTCCTCAGTGGAACTGGACACAGCCCATTTAAACTGAGTCGTTACTTACCTGTCACTACAGCCCCCACCCCTGGACATGCATACAAGGTCCCCATGGTGAGAATTGAACCTCCTGACTAGTTATAGAATATAGAAACCACAGTATTAGTTCCAAGCACCCCAGGTTTCTAACATAGCTAAAGAAGGCTTTATGATTGTCTTTTGTGTCATTAGCGATTTTTCTCTCAAAGTTGGCCTTGGATGATTTTATGAGTGATCGTAGTTTTTGCTAGTATTGATCAGAGATGACTTCCCATTTAGGGATTTTGCTCTGTCATGTAGTAGCTTTCTCCTCTTGTTGTAGAGTTTGTTTATGGCTGGAGTCCACCAGACCGGGCGCCTGCCTTTGGTGGAAAAGGTCTTGATTTTATTAGGGATTGCTTGATCCATACATTCCTGGAGGTGCTCAGAGAAGGCATTTGTAAGGGTTTCAGCAGCGTGGGTTGTGGTTTTCACTGGCTCGGGGCCTTGAAGGATACCACTCCAGTCTTAAGAAGTGTGAAGTTTGCTTTTGAGAAGTTCTTCACTGTGGTCTTTTTTTCTGGGGGTGGGGGCGGGATGTGGATCTCCAGTGCGATTAATTTATGGTCTGATCTCACCAATGAGGGATATACTTCCGGCGTGGAGCATTTTGTCCCCATGTTTGTGATGATCAGGTCTAGTATATTTTCTCCTCTTGTGGGAATGGTGACTAGTTGTTCCATAGCATTTGAGTTTATGAACTCAAGGAACCTTTGGGCTATGGTGTTGGGGCTTGAGTAATGTTCCCAGTCTATGTTTGGGTAGTTGAAGTCACCCAATATGATGGTGTTTGGAGAGACATTTATACTCTCCAGTGTCTTCAGGAAGGCTGTGTGGGTTTCCTGAGTTTGAGAAGGTGGTCTGTAGCATGTTACAAACTGTAGGGCAGTTTTACCTATGGTTAATTGCACCTGGATGGTCTCCGATGCTTCGTGCATTGCCACTAACCTGGAGGTGTGGGTATCCTTTATGAATATGGATACTCCCCCCTCCTTTTGTAGTTCAGTCCGGATTTTGGGGCCGGAACGCATGATATGAGGTATAACCTGATAGTGCTGGGGTGCTCTCAGGAGCCTTGAACCAGGTTTCAGTCACAGCACAAACATCGATGTTCTCCATACTGACGAGGGCTTCGAGGGCATGCATCTTGAGGTTTAGACTTCTGGCATTGAGCAGTATTACCCTTAGTTTTTCTCCATTTTTGTTTTCTAGGGCGGTAGGTTTATCATTTGAGCCTTGCCTAAAACAGGCACTATGGGGGTGGCAAGAGCCTTTGCCAATATCCGGAAGCCCAGGGGTGACAGGTGCAAGCCGTCCCTTGCGAAGCAGCGTGGCTTGTCAAGCATGTCATCCCAGGCAGACAGACATTGGAACCCCTTAGAATGACACCAGTAATTAAGCCAATTATTAAAGCTGATCATTTTGTCTCTGTATTGTGGCATCATTCTTGGTGAGGGTAGGATACTGCTCAGGGTCAGGGTCATACCGGCCTGGGCTACATAATCTGAGAGCTCCTCTATGTCTCTTTTCATGTAGTCCAGGGAGGTATCGCCTCAGGTCGTTCACACCGCATGGACAATGACTGAGTCATACTTGTACTTGCTGTGGAGTGACCTGAGTGCTTGTGTTATGTGGCGGATTCTAGCCTGACAGGCAGCTAACTGTGATCTTTTCCTTGTTCAGTCTGGTGAGTGGGACGTCAGTGTGTCTGACTATGGAGTCACCTATAACAAGTGTGTCTGGCATTGTGTTTGGCCTTAAGGGCTGTGACTGTTTAGCACACTGACTTTGAGAACTATGTGTTGCATGTCTTATGTCTTGAGGTGGCAGTTGCTTGGGTGTCTGCTTTGGAGGCCTCTGTAGTTTTGGTAGATTTTTGATCAGTGCCTCCGAGTATGTCTTTGTGTGTTTATGTGTTTGCTTTGCAGTTGTGATAGTTCTATGTGAAACTGGGTTTGTGGTGTGCGTGGTTTCCTTCTCCTCCTGTCTGGTCTTGCCAGTCCTGAGTTGAGAGAGCTCAGCCTCCAGTTTGGCTATATAGTTGCATCTCTCACATGTATTTGTGTTTTGTGGGAGAAGGAGTGGGTTGTCTGTGTACATGAGGCAATTGTAACATTGCCTCAAGATGCCCAGATTCACCAGCTGAACAGGAGAGGACGCTAGCAACTGACCCTTCGACATGCTAGAAAAAGTGAAAAAGTTTGCTGTGTAACTGAGTCAGAAGGGACCTATAGGGAAATGGGTACTCAAGGGGATTCTAGGCTAATGTAGTACTTTGTTTAGTATACAAGTACTTTACCTATATAAAAATGCTTTAGGAGCAAGTGCTGAGCTATTGAGATAGAGAATTAAATATTAAGTGTACTTTAAAAATCTTAAAACTCTTGCATAATGCTCCCAATAATATGGATTCTTTGGCAACATTTGAGGCCTTAAGAGCAAACTATAAATTAAATGATTTGATCAAAAGAAATGCAGTCCATTACTATTTATGCCATGTATTAGCTTTAATTCACTTAAAACTCATTTATTTGTTTGATTGTTTGCTTGTTTTGTTGATTGGGAAAGTCACATTTGGAACAACTCCACTTTCAGCAGAGGTCAGGGTATAAAGGCTCCAGCACATAATACTGAACATGCATGTTGCTCATCAAGCTTGCACAATTCCAAGCACTGCTTCATGGCCAGCAGCAGTGTTGATGGCCATGAAACAGTGCTGGGAGCATGAGAACACAATGTAAACAAAAGTTCTTAGGCAAATGTATTATGCAAGCACTTGCAGACAGCTTATATGAAGTAAGGGTGAGTGAATTCTAATCATGTAAATGCAGGGAACGTGAAACTGAGATAATTTATATAATATACAATGTTAACAGTGCAGGGATAAGTATGAAGGGGATTAAGTGAAAACGTACTCATTTAATGCCTTCAAATACGATGATGCCACAAAGAAACATTTTAAATAGAAAGATATCCATGTTGATGATGTTTTTGCTTGTCTTTCGGCTTTTCCCGGTTAGGGGTCGCCACAGTGGAACTCCGTTCCGCTAATGATTGACCGTAGATTTTCACGAACATCAAGGTGCCAGCTTGATGTTCAACCTTTAACGAAGGCACGCCCATTTACGCATGTTTTTCAAATGCTCACCAAACTGCGGGGAGGACATGCAGACTCCAAACAGAAGGCACTCCCTGCACTCCAGCCAAGAATCGAATGGGATAACCTCTTGCTGGGAGACAACAACGCTACCGCTGCACCACCGCGGGATGATGATAATAAATAATCCTGTTTCTGAGTGTTTACCCATGTACATAACTTAGAAACAGACATGCTAACAATGTATGTGTGAGGGACACAATCCAATACTTTAAGAAAAGGTAGTAAATGTCATATTAATGTTGATAACATGCTGAGTTGAAATAACAGTTAGCAAAGACAGTGGATACATTATGGGCCGTTTGCATACAGTGCAGATATTGGATATGACATGTATACACTGGGAATGTATGTATGATAACTGGTAGTATTTCTGTATTCTGCCCTCCATCCTGTATAAACAAGAGACGAGAGATTCAGCATGTGTGTCATGCATAGCTGAAAGGGACATGTATTATCATTTGTCAATGGACAACCATAGATAGGGGGTACATTACACTGACACGTCTTAGACAAGCATGTGTTTTATAAATTTGTGCATTATAAACAGTAATATAATAGCAATCGAACACACACATGACAAATGACAACACAGACTGATGACATTGCAGTACTTCAAGACCTCCATTTGTAAATGTAGTGCATATAATACAGGGATGTACTGGACATGGTCACAAGACACTACAGCAGACACTGCCATTTTAGCATGTAAACAAAACAAACATATATATTATTTGCACTAATAATAAATAAATATAAACTGAGAATAATAACATCATGCAGTGTTGTTTGTAAAATGTGAATGCACTCATAGAATGTTACCCTTGGCTGGAATTGAATAGTAAGCTATGTAAGCCCACTGACTATAAGCATGTGTATGAATTACATGCAGTACAGTGGACATCTTAACAAAAGCTGTGACACTCTACCTGTGTGATGTCATGACATCATATGATTGTGTTGCAATTTGTATGAGGTAAAAGGGCTTGGAGGAGGTTTTTCCGACTATAAATGTACACATGATAACACAGATGTCATTCATGCATAATAGCAGTAGAGCATGCAATACTTGCAGTCAGCCAGTGTGGGTTTTGAACACCTGACTATGTAACAAGAGAAGCTACATGATATTGGAAGGAATGCAGCACACCACCACTGGTGTTACAAGTATGATATATTTAAATTTTTGAAGCCATGACATCATCTTTTTCCTGAAAGAGATAGATGCAAGCCTGTCATTTCTGTAACATGATATTGCTATAGGTGCCTTTCTCAAACAAAATTGACTACTGTTATGTATACCCCAGCACATGAGATGCATAATACAGTCATCACTATAATGGGAGCATGGCAATCAGGCACAATGTGTGCATATTCATGGACTTAAACACATGGCTTACTAAGTCACAAGTACATAGAACACAGTCTGACATCCTCACACCAAAGAAAAAGTCTTAGTAGTTCTCATGGGTAAGACAAATGTCATCCCATGGCATCATCATTATCAAAGAAAGCATTTCTGTGTAAAAAAGGAGCAACATTATTGTAATAAGAATCCCCATCTACACACATACACACCAGATAGCTGGGTGACAACATTGTTATCTATATGCACATTCATAGATATGATGACACAAGTGAGTCTAAGGAGTAATAGCTGGATCACTAGATACCGAATACTTAGCCTGAATTGCATGTGCCACATGAGATATTCTTTTACAGTTGTGACAGTCCACATTTGAATGGATGACATCACCATTCTTTAATACATTGATGTTCTTCTAAAAATGTATGAAGGTGGTTGAAATGCACAGTGACACTACACAGCTACACATACTGATATATTAAAAATATTTTCTACACAGCATGACAAACACCCACAGACAGTAGTCCATCATTGCTGGATTTAAACCTCCTCCCTCTGTATTAACAACTATATGAACAGCCAGCCCCACAGGGTAACTTCTGCAACTGATTTGATGTGGTTCTTTCTTGAAAGCATGATGTAAGCATTGTGTTCCAAAAATGTTCATTGCTTGGGGTAATACAAATCTATAGAATAATCCTTCTGCCAGGGGAAGTATGTTTCCTAAGTGGAATTATACATAAGGGCACTGTCATGGACACAACTGTAAAATGACAGCACATGCAATCTGACATTATTTTCCCAATTTTGGAATTTGAATCCACTATCTATATATTTACACAATCTATACAGCAGAGGCTCAGCTGCAAATGCCACATGAGATCTGCCTGTTGTAAGGGCACAGTGACATGCTGACCTAATCAATGGGATGGAAAGAAGATGTTTGTGGTAAAACTGATATAAGGGGATGGGGACATCCTTTCTCATGTTAAAATGTTCCCCTTAAGGGATGTTGATACAGCATGAATGATCAGGAAGCTATACATAACTGACATTGAAGTCTCACACACACACACACACACACACACACACACACACACACACACACACACACACACACACACACACTCACACACACAGTTCGCACTGTGAAATTTGAGCTACCTGCCTCTTTAATTAAACAATCTAGACAGCCACAAGCACCACAGAAGAAGTCTAAGTCTTAAGGGGGGAGAGAGTGCACTTTGGACAGGATGGCCTCATCACTATGTGGTAGGGAGGTTGCTTATGTTTAAAGTGGGATAAAATGTGGTGTAGCTGGGTCCAAAGTTAAATGTATTCTCCTCAGTGGAACTGGACACAGCCCATTTAAACTGAGGTGTTACTTACCTGTCACTACAGCCCCCACCCCTGGACATGCATACAAGGTCCCCATGGTGAGAATTGAACCTCCTGACTAGTTATAGAATATAGAAACCACAGTATTAGTTCCAAGCACCCCAGGATAAGTCTAAATTTAACAATGTGAAAAAGCACATTTGTAATTAGTAAAAATTCACTGCTTGGAACAGCTGGTACTATCATCAAAGCTTTGGGGTCAAATTTAAATATATAGACAGGTCAGTGTAACAGCACAGTGAGTGTCTTATGCAATGACACACATCTCTACTAGGAAATATATACTGTTCATCATGTACATTAAGTAACAATGAGGGTCATGTACCTGTTTCACAGTATGGGATGCCAACAGCAATCACAGTTGTAAACCAGTGGATTATCAATCAAGTATTCCTGCCTCTTCACTCTGGGATGATTGTACACTTGTCTTGTCTCATGCTTGCAGTATGTGCATTGATAATACAAACACACAGTTCCTAAGTAACACAGCACACTGCAGAATAACACTGATGGATTATCTGTGACTCAGTTACCCAACATTGTAACCCAGTTGTAAGTATAAACTTTGGAGTGCCAACATACAATAACAGACTGACTAAAAATCACTCTGAAATCCAGATAAATTATTGTTAAAATTCAATACAGACATACAGATGTGCAACCTAAACAAATAATTATCTGTTGTAATTTTTGTTGTGGGTGTTACTTTCTGCCTGTAGTGCAACCCTGGCAAGCCCAATTGTGCTGCGTAATCATATGTTGATGTATTGAACTTAGAGAGGCAGTAAGCAGTAGTCTACGATGTTCTATGTTGACTTTTGTGCAAAGATGCATTATACATAATCAACCATGTGTTAATCTGAAGGAATAAAGAACTCATGTTTTATGATAATGTTTCAGGTGTCATGATTAAAACATTTGTCATAACAGTTGTAGTTATTCTTTCCTTATATGTATGCTACAGATTTTTTATGAACACATGAGGGGCCAAACATGTTCTTGCTACAGGAAACATGGCATCTAGAAACAGTACAGAATCAAAGAGGTTTATTGGATGACATAGAATGTTTAAGAAGAGGAGGGCAACTGGTGATAGGAATAGAGATAACAGGTGTGCTAACAAATTAGTTCATGTTTCATTTCTGCACATATTTTGAGTTCTGTTGCTATTTGCTTTATCATCATATTATTCATTCACAATTGTACAGACAAGTTTCACAATAGGAAAAAGCATATTGATATGGCAGCAGGATAATGGTTTGTTAAGAAAAGGTGTAACCAATGGTTTACAATCAGAATGTTGAAACTGAAAACAGTTTTCAACAAAATTACTGACTCATTTATCTGACTTTGTTAATACCAAATTACCAACAATGTCAGAAATGATAACCACAGCAATCAACATTCGAACATCGGAAGTTGCAGTGCCAATAGTCTGTGTTACCATTAACATTATGCAAGGAGGAAAGCCTCCCTGAACCCCTCACACCCCCTACTTATTACATATATCAACTCTGAGATTGCACTACAGTGGAGAAAAGGGAATTTCCCGATCCGCACTGTACCGCAATCTCAACTCAAAACGTCAACTTCATATTAGTGAATGTGTACTAACTTTCGCTGATATGAAGCCATATATTTTCAGTTCAACATTACGGATGTTGGTAGAACACACGTTCAACCAACCCATTTCTGTCAAACTGCTATTCCACATTTTGATTGTAAACCCTAGCCAACCTTTATACCCACAGCAGTCATACAAAATATTCAAAAAGACTTTGGCATATATCTGGATTCGAACCTTGAGAATATTCCAAGAACAATCTACAGAGTTGAGGACTATCTAAACACAGCACATAAGAACTCCTACTTCATAAAATTCCCATGTGACAACAGATTGCAGAAAAGGAGAATATGTATTACTCTTCATTACCCTCATGACAACTGCATGATGTACACGCAAAAGCAGATTAACCTGATTATACATAGCTAAAGCAGCGGCACAAAGGGCATCAGATTAACGGGACTGATGGCAAAAACTTGCAATATTTTGCCAGAAGTTGTGTACTTCCATTTCAACCCCAGTTGCAGTTGGTGCTCTGCACCATAATGTGTACAAATGTATAGGAGGAAGGCTAATGACACAGAAGGGAGAAAATACATAGACAGGGTGGGAAGGAGGAATGGACCTAGTAGCTTATGACAGGAAGTAGGATAATGTTGGCTCATAACAATATGTAGGCAACAGCTGCACATAAAATAGGACACTAAAAATTGTCAGTAACACTTGGCTAATGCCTGGATTAGAACCCTTGAAAGTATTAAAAAATCCATTAATACACCCAGATATTACTACCATTGAATCCTTTAAGGCCTACAAATGTACACTGAAATTCCACTACCTCAACTCCCACATCTGCCCATGCTCCTAAGCAAAGACAGTGATACTTAATCTATCTCCCCCTAGCCCCTCACTCCCTCTACACAGTTGTCTTTTAAACTATCATATCTTTCCAGAACTACTGTCAAAACGTCTTCCTATCCTTCATCACACCTCCTTCTTCTTACACAACCCTCATTACAAATTTTTTCTATATGTGGCAGAATTATTTTGCTCTCCCTAATATCTTATACTTACTAACCTGTATCATTCTTATTTACTAAGTCAATATGCTATATTCCACAACTTCTCTGCCTGCAATTCAAGTCAAAATCTAAACTGATTTTTTCTGACAAATACTGATATAATGTACCACAAACTATAATTTAGTCATTTGTTAAAATATATTAGACCTAACATAGGTATGTTTTAGCAATACTGTATAATGTATTTGTCTGTATCCATTCTGGAAATGCATGTTAATGTCTTTTATGATTTTAGAATTGTATAATCTTTGAATGACTAGCTTTTCTCCCCGGGCCTCCACTGTAAATGGGTTCCTGACTCAGTCAGACTTTCCAAGTCACCAAATGTCAATAAGAAAATAAATAAATAAATAAATCTCCGAGCATTATTTCATCATACCATAAAGGAACTCTTACTTCACACACTTTAAATCACACAGTTGAAGAACAAAGAACAACTTCCTGAAACTGAAGAGCTGAATAAGGACAAAGAGAGAAAGAGAGAGACGGAGAGAGGAATAGCAGCAGTCTTTTATATGGGGCATGTATGACAATCTGCATGGTGTGTTACTCTTACTTATTTCCTGATTATTAATCTTTTATGCTCTGTACAATAAAGTGCTTGTTATAGGGAGCGTGAAGAGGTAGGAGAGTACAACCAATATTAAGACATATGCAAGATAAGGGTGGCTTAATAAATCTCTTTTTTTGGGGCTGGAATGTTTTTGCAAATGACGTATTGATGCATTATTCAAATGTTATGTTAATGAAATGTAAATGGAGAGAAATACATATGTTTAAAGTTAACAATAATATATCAGTATTGATATACATATATTGATAGGAATACAAATTGTAATAAAATAATAATTTGACCTACAGCTGGAATCTTACACATGAAGCTGTGCAAAAACATCAGTCTATAGACACAGGCATTATCTCAACACACCACACAGGAAAAGCTACAACAAATTGTTAATTCCAAATTTAAATGCATAGGTGACAATGTGCAAAGCACAATGTATAAAAGTGTAACAGGAGAAAATCCAACAAAAAAAGAAGATGCTAATTTGGTCATGAAAATAGAAAGAATCATTCCAATGCGTGGTTTACCTCTGGATGTAAACAGTGATCAGGGAGCCTATTAGACTATAAGGGTAAAGAAACAAATATGTAAAACTCAAAGCACTGGGTAAATTTGAATAGAAGGGGCTAATAGAACCTTAAAGGAATAATTAAAGAAGATAGAACATGAAGCTATTGTAAGAAGCAGTGAGAAGAAGTAGGGGACAAAGAGGAAGTTTGATTCTCAGAAGGACTCATTCTACGGATGGGAGGAAGAAGACTGCATATATTCTCATCAGAGTACATTTACTTACAGAGGACTTTCACACAACCTACGTGATGAGTCTCACCTTTCTCATGCTTACTAAAGTATTCATTGGAAGACTACAGCACTAGAAAATGGTGTTGGAAGAAATCAGACCCTAAGTGGGCTTCCAAATGGCCGATAGGGTGAGCGATCAATGAGTGATCAACTTCCTTAGAATTGCAGACAGAATTGTATTCAGAGGCAGAAGCTGTTATCAGAAAAAAATCATATAAATGTTAGGAATGTTGTTTCCTAAGTCAGTCAGTGGTAGTCACTAAATTTCTTGTAAATCCCTTCTCCCTGACATGCCATGGTTGATACTGCAGTCAGACTAACCATTCACACTTGCAAGTGTATAGCAGGTAACACTTCTCAGTACTCCTTTCAGAGGTGAGGTGTGTATATTAAATCATGCAGCTCCTTACACCAAATTTATATTTACTGCAGATTGTGGAATTCATGAATGCTAATGAGTTCATACCTGGTTTGCATATTCACAGAGCCGAGTTAGCTGAATCTACACAATATAAAGGTAATTGTGTTGCTAAGGAACTGGTATTGTAGTACGGGGAGAACATTAGGATTCAGACAACTCAATAGTGTTACTTACTGCTACTTGCTTTCCAAACAGTTTTCTACTTTCACAACTGACTTTCTGCAAAGGTAGGTTGCTTTTATGAACATATTTATATATTTGACCCTTAGTTATGCATATTGCTGTACTGTCTGCATTATTCTCAGTAGCTGTTGGCATGGGCATGTATACTACAGTTGTTTCTTGACCATTAAGTATTTATCTATATAACAATGACAGTTTAATTGGAATTTCAATCTTGAAAGCAGACCACTTTCTTCAGAAGACTGTTGTATTTATTATAACAAAGGGCATGGATTCTTGCATTAGTAGCAATGATAATTTTTTTAAAACGTTTTGATGTCTACCTGGCTTACCTCCACAGTAATCAATTATACAACTGTATTCCATCTTCTATACAGGTTCCAGATATACAGAAGTGCATAAAGTTGAAAAAGTGCTAAACATTTTTCCTTGACATGTGTACATTATTATTTTAATGCTGCAATGTACTACACAGTGACAAACACGTTTGTGTTTACATGAATCTTTTATAAAAGTTCTTTTTTTTCTTTGCATTTTGTGGTTGGGAGTGGGGGAGTGAGAGGGAAATCTCTTATTAAGTTATGTGTATTCATATGAACCTTAATCTTTTTCATTATTTTGTTTATAATATGAACACATTAATGTATCTGAACCTTACTTATGGATTTATTTATTTATTTATTTATTGACATTTGTTAAGCGGTGGTGGTGCTGCGGTAGCGTTGTTACCTACAGTAAGGCGCTGTCTGGTTCGATTCTCAGTTAGAGCGTCTTCTGCGTGGAGACATTTGTGAATGGGCGTACCTTCATTGAAGGTTGTGCATCAGGCCTGGCAAGCCAGTACGTAAAAATCAACTGCCAATCATTAGCGGACCGGATTTCCGCTGTGGCGACCCCTAACTGGGAAAAGCCTAAAGACACAAACGAACATTGACATTTGTTTACCGAGAAAGTCCACTGGGTAAGGTACTCATTTTCAGTGGAGGCCAGAGAAGAAAAGTTCCACACAAATTACATTAAAACATACAAGTAGCATAATTAAATAAAATTCCAATTTGATATGTCATAGTTGCATACAATTTTATAATCATACAGTAGTGTTCAATATTAAATAAAAGCAATATTGCACAGCTGGAAGTTACAAAGAAGTTGCCAAGATGGCTTAAGATTGTATTTATGGAAACTGTATTTATGGAATTATACATAAGATGATTGTTAATGCAGCAAAGTATCTGATTATAAGTATCAGATTAGAATAATCTATGTGGTTAAGATGTTTTTTTTTTTTTGTTAGGATTACAGGGGCAAGAGGAGTTTTGTAGGAAGTGGCTTTTTGGGGTAAACTTAAAGGATTTGTGACAGTTGATTTGAGTTATATGGGGGGTAAATAATTCCATAGCTTTGCAATGCTGTGGGAGTATAGAGTTTGGCCAGCTCTTTTATTAGGTTTGGTAATATTAAGAAGCTGTTTGCTAGAGGATCTGAGAGTCTGAGTAGGAGTATAAGAGTGAAGTATGGAGCTGAGTGCTGGGCAGTTGATTGATTTAAAGATCAGTTTGTGGCTGAGAGTCAATTGGGTATAACAGAGGTAGTGATAGAAGTCTAACCAATGCAAATCTAAAACTGCCAGGCAGTGATGTGTATGGTTAGGCTTGCTAGCTTGCTAGAGGCAAATTGTGCTATTTTGTAGTAGCATGACTGGAGTTTGTTGCTGAGAGATGAGTGGAGATTGGTGAAAATGATGCTGCCATATAGGAGAGATGGAATAAGTAAGGTATTAGCCAGTTTTATTTTGGTATGGCTGTCTATGTAAAGTTTATGTCTGCAAAGGTTTCCAAGTTTAAAGTGGGTTTTCCTTATAGTATTGAGGATATGTGTTTTAAAAGTGAGTTTGTCGTCTATGGTGATTCCAACTAATTTTGCAGTCTAAAAGATTTCAATCTCTGTGTTGTCTAGAGAAAATATTTTAAAGTTGGTTGGGGGAGGTTTTGTGGAGAAGAGTAATAATTTGTTTTTTTGGGCGGTTTACAAGTAACTGAGCATTGTTTAGCCAGGATTCAATGGTTGTGAAAGTAGTTTGAGTAGTAGAGAGGAGGTCCTCAATTTTATTGGCTGTGGAAATAATGGTTGAATTGTCTGCATATTGGACGATCTTGCTTTGTTGAGTTACCTTGTGGAGATCATTAATGAAAACATTAAAAAGAAGGGGTCCTAGAATGGATCCTTGTGGGACTCCTATGTTATTTAATTGGTACTGAGATTGTGCAGTTTACCATTTGACTGATTGTTCTTGGTTACTGAGGTAGGAAAAGAACCATGTTAGGGAGCTATGGGAGCAGCCTAAATTAGCTAGTTGGTGTAGGAGCTTTGTGTGTGAGACATTATCAAAAGCCTTTGATAGATCTAGTAGTAGAACAGATGTAGGGAGGCAAGCATCAATGGCTTTGTTCACAGTGTCAGTGAAAGATAGAAGAGCTGTGATGGTACTATGGTTAGGGCGGAAGCCATGCTGGGTGAGGGCAAGAAGGTTGTTGTCTAAGAGGTGTTTAAGGAATTGAGTCTGGACACATTTCTAGGATTTTTGATAAAGGAGAGAGTATTGATATGGGGTGATAATTTGAGAGGTCATAGTAATTTCTTCCTTTGTGTAAGGGTGTTATAATGGACTTTTTCCACAGCTGAGGAACATAACATTCCGAAATGGAGCAATTTATGAGTATGCTGACTGGAAGTGCAATTGCTTCAGCTGCAAGTTGAAGGTATTCAAGAGGTAGGTTATCAGCAGCAGGAGACCAGGCTTTTAGTTTGGTTAGTAGTCTGAATATGAGAGAGGTAGGTGTGGGTTGGATTGTAAAGACAGGAGCTGTTGAGATATCTGAAGGGGATAAGGAGGTGCAATCAATTGTGGGTAAAGTAGAGTCCTGAAATTTGATGGGAGAAGGTTTGACTAGGTTTTCAATACTAGTGATAAAATGGATGTTAAAGTCATGGGCAATTTTCAGAGGGTTTTTGTCAGGTGAGGGAGATGGGTTATGTGTGTTGCCAGGGTTGAGGATAGAGGAGATAGATCTCCAGAACCTTTTTGGGGGTTTTGAATTGGGTAGTTAGGTTATGAAAAAAATATTTTTTTTATCTTCTATGACTAGTTTTTTTGCTTTATTTCTGAGAGTTTTGTAGTTAATTTCATTTAGTTGTGATCTATTCCTTAGCCATTGTTTCCATGCATGGTCTCTGTGAAGGAGAAGTTGTTTGGTCTGTTTAGTTAGCCAGGGGGCGTGATTCAGTTTAGTTCATTTGGTTTGAATAGGTGCTAGGCCATTTAGGGTTTCAAGAAAGATTTTGTTAGAGTAGTTAATGGCATCATCTAATGGGAGAGTTTTTAGTGGGCCCGAGTTTTGTGCTTTCAATATATTTATGAATGTGGATTGGTCAAAATGGGTGAGATTTCTGGATGTTTTATAGCAGTGTGTTTTAGATATTTGAGAGTGAATTATGTGTGTGTATGCAGGTAGATGATTACTAAATGTGTTTGGGAGGTTGCCTGAGTTAGAGTACTTGTGAGGGTGTGACATTAATATCCAATCTAAAGTGAATTCTGAGGGAGTGGACAGGCCATGGGTTGGGGTTGTAATATGCTGTGTGAAGCTGTGTAGGTTTATACTGTTGAGTGGAGAGTTGAAATAAGGTTTAGCCAACTGATGTTGGTATCTCCCATGATTATGGTTTCTTATGATATGTTATGGTTTATCCAGGATAAGAAATCTTCAAGATTAGGAATGTCATGGACTGGGGGAATGTAAAGTATGGTGATACATATGTGTTTGTTGTTATTCATGTGGAGTGTTGTAAATAGGAATTCAAGGTTTCCAAAAGTGGGTACTGTTTTGGGTATGTGGAAATGGTTAATGTACTTTGATACATCAGTGCTACGTCTCCACCCTTTTTATGAGATCTGTCAGAGTGAATGATGTTATACCCTGGAGGAAGAATGTTGGTGTTGGAGATATGTGGTTTTAGCCATGTCTCTGTTACGGCAATGATATGTGGAGTGTGAGTAGCTAACCAGGCATGCCACTCACTAACTTTATTACAGATACTACATGCGTTGATTGTTATTAAGTGAAGATGTTGGTCTTTTAGACTTATGGTAGATGAATGAGGGTTGTTTGGACCTGGGTTGGGTGAATGTCGCCACACTGAGTTAAGACAATGAGGAGGAGACAATAGTGGGTTTGATTACTGTAAGCAATGGGCCTGTGGGTGTGTAGTAGGAGTAATTTGAAATGACAGGTAGTGTGGTGTACTATTAGTTTGGTTGTATGAAGTGTACAGTTTGTAAGTAGATAGGCAGGCATGTTGGAATAGTTGGCTGTGTCAACTTTTGCTGGTAAGGTTAGTGTGGAGGAGTTAGGTGGGGAGAATAGAAGGTTGCTATGAGTGGTGGTTGTAAGGGTTAGCAAGAGTAGGAGAGCTAATAGGAAAGGTAGACACAGGTGGGATATTAGGTTGTGTTGTGGGAGGATATACTTAGTGGAAGATATAAGGTAATTGTAAGCAGAGGAAGGGGTGTGATGTGTTATGGAGGATAGTTCTGTGTTGTTATAGGTGTGGGATATTTAGTGGGAGGGGAAGTAGGAAGTATAAAGGTAAGAGGTCTGAGGGTGGGTGGAAATTGGAGGCAGGGAGGGGAATGGAGTGAGCATAGTGAATGGAGCAGGCTGCAGTAGATGCAGAGGACTGGCCTGAGAAAAACAATCAGTGAACTGTATTTACATCAGTGGTAGAGACTGTCCCTATTTTACTTAATGTAAGAGAAATTACACAGTTAAATCTGCTTGCTAAGACAAAGTGGTGTTTGAGCTGAGATGTCTTGCCAAATTGAGGAGTAGTTCAAGGTTTGTTATCAGCAGACTATGGTGGAGTTAAAAGCAAAGAAACTGTCTGTGGAGTTCTTAAGGAATACTGCAGAAGCAATCCAGGCTGCTTGGGGGAAGGGGTGGGCCCATGGGTTGCATGCTCGCTGGGGCTGATACAGACATAAGGCATGTTTTACAAGTCAACATAGAAAGAAAACATTACCAGTACATAACCAATACAATGTATTTAGGGACTGTTTCACTAGCAAGCAGGATAGGATAGCATCTGGAGGTTCCGTTTAGGAGTGAACGCCTCTGTGAAAATCTTATTGTAGCCTTTTTCTATAGTGGTAGAAATTTCATTTCATAATACATATATTCTCTTTACCTGTTACTATAGACATGTATGCCACAGTTATTTCTTGACCATGCAATAATTTTCTACATAATAATGATGACAGTGTAATAGAAATTTTAATTTTTAAAGCTGACTACTTCTTCTTTTTTTTCTTGTTTAAGAAGACTGTTGTTTTAATTATTACCAAGGTCATGGGTTCTTGCATTAGTATCACTGACAGTTTTGTTAAGGCTCTGATATCTACCAGGCTAACCTCCACAGAAGTGCATATCAGACCAAAAGGTATTAACCATTTTTCCTTGACAAGTGTACATTTATTTTTTTAATGCAGTACAAAGTGAAAAAAATGTTAGTCCTGCTGTGAATATTTTATCACTTTATTTATTTTTCATTTGGGGACTGTATTAAGTTGTGTATACTCATATGAAACCTTAGATTTTCATTTATTTCATGATTGATGGATGGATTCATTCATATAATTTTATGGTTTAACTAGCTTTTGTTTTTGTACTTATGCATTTCATCTTTCTTATGTTTCCCATCATGGGGCAGCCACAGTGGTGCAGCGGTTAGCATTCCCACATCACAGCAGGAGGTCCTCTGGTTCGATCCTTGGCTGGGGTGCCTTCTGTGTGGAGTGTGCATGTCCTCCCTGTGGTCGCGTGGGTTTCCTCTGCGTGCTCCAGTTTCCTCCCACATCCCAAAGACATGCTGTAGGTGGATTGGAAGCTCTAAATTGACCCTAGCTGTGAGTTTGTGTGTGCGGCTTCCATGGAAGGTTGCGCAACAGGCTGGCAACTTGACACCGTAAAACTCCACTGCCAATCTTAAGCAGACAGATGATGTGCTGTGGCAACCCCTAAGCAGGAAAAAGCCAAAAGAAAAAGTATGTTTCCCGTCATGCAGGGCTATGGCACCCAAGATATCTGCACCTGGTAAACTGCCATACACTGACATAGAGAATGATGTAATCACTCAGACCCTACATTGTCATGGGTCATTGCTATTAGACAGAGACAGGGGTGACAAGTCCTCCTGTGACTGTATGTGGGAGCAGGTGGTGAATGATGTTAATACAGTGGGACGCCATGGATATACATATTTTAAAATAAGACATTTGGTCAGTGATATGATTATAACAGCCATATGTTGTATAGCTGCAATTGCCCGTAAACATATGGCTATGGTGGGGTGGTCTTCCTATCAAGCCACCACTGATCACAACAGAGGAGCTCCTGTCTACTGTCAATGACCCAGACAGCTCAGCACAGGGTTCACATAGAATCTCTGAAGTTGGGGATGACATGGAAGAAAACACGAGTAAGTCTACTGCTGAAATGTCAGGTATGCCATTTAAATAAATAATTGTCATTGCATGTGCATATGGGGGACAAAAGAGACACAGACCAAGAGGAAGAGGGAGGGGAGAATGGAAGGGTACTCCAGTGAGCAGTAACAATTTCTATGAGATATGTCTTACTCTGTAGCTGTAATGGCAATTATCTTCTGTTTCTTCTGTCATTTGTTTAGTGATGTTTATCATCTCCATTTCATCTCTCTTTTTTGTCAACAATTCCCTTCATTGAACCTCCGTTTATTAAACAGAACTCAGTGAACATTTCCTTCAGCAAATGTTCACATCAGCGAACATTTTACACAGGGAATGGAGTTAGTTTTCCACCACTCCGACCATCACAGACAGTGTAGCATATCAAACCCACCAAGGTGAGGGAGTTGCACCCCCCCCCACACTCCCCTATTTATATATACCAACCACGAGATTGCACTACAGTGGGGAAAAGGGCACATTTCCTACTGCTGACCAACTAACTCCATTTCCTGTGTAAAACATTCACTGATGTGAACATTCACTGAATGGAATGTTCCCTGACTTATGTTCAATGAACAGCGGTTCAAGGAAGGTAATCTTCAACAAAGTAATACAGACTTCTTGCAGATGATAACAGGTGGTCATTCTTATTAATATCCAAAAGGTAGATGTATATGTAAATTAAAGTTATTTGATTTCATTGCATTATCATCTTTTATGTTGTAAGATATGTTTCACATAACACAAGTTTGTCATTTATTTTCTTTTTCCTTTCTTGTTTACTTATTATCATCACAGATCCTGCCAAGTGGAACTCCTGCCACCTGATGTCAGGGTATCTGTAACTTCTGATGATGATGGTGATGATGATGATGATGATGGTGATGAAGGGGTATAGTCTGGGGGTGCAGACAGTCAGTCTAACAGTGAGGATGTGCATCCAACATCTCCTGCCCCTGTTTTGAATAGTCAGTACACCTATGCATACCCAAGACAAGAAGACCTCAGACACAGGGCAGGTTGAAGGTGACACAACTGATCAGATTTGTGTGGTTACTCCATTTGCAGAACTGGTTGATTCTCCCCATAGCCATCCTGAAGGGTGGGTGCCACACAAGCAGATTGTTAGAAGTGCTCAGAGGAGGATTACTGTCCAGCCTACTCCTGATGTTGGTGTGTTAGTAGGTGCCATACATCATATGTATAGTGCCATCACAAAGGCACAGGCATGTTCCAGAAGGGCCTCAGAAGTGATAGCGTGAGTACTAAACATCATTCATTCTAACATATGAGATTTCCTGAACCATGTGGTTGACTCCTTTAGATCAGCCAGTGTCTGTTATGGAACATCTGCTGGGAGAGGGTCGGCAGCCATGTAGCCATAGAGCAGCAACATCATCTGGTGTTAGCTAGCTATAGTGGAGCTACATCCACTGTTCCATTAATGATTGTAGTATCCACACCCAGACACAGTAGGTCACATGGTCATTGTCCTGGATGCAGTTGTGATGATAGCTTGTCCAGCAGATATCAGTCACAGTCAGATAGCACCCCATATTCTAGCCAGAGTCATATAACTAGCAGTGCATCTCCTATCAGAGGTCGTTCTTGTGCTCTAGGGTGATGCCGCTGAACTGGCTACTGTACCATGCATGATTCACACTGGCCTGAGATGCCAGGACATAGTGCTTTCACAGTGCTTGTTTTCATGCACACACACACACACACACACACACACACACACACACACACACACACGCACACACACACACACACACACACACACACACACACACACTCACACACACACACACACACACACACACACACACACATACACACACCCTGCACACTCTCTCTCTCTCTATATATATATATATATATATGTGTGTATACTTACCTGACCAGTACTGTTGACTGCTAAACATATCTTGCTACTGTCCCAGCAAATTGGATACTTAAGGAATAAATGTTTGTTTTACTTGCACATACTCACTTCTTTGGATCAGTTTTGCCCTGCTGTCCCCTCCTATCCTGTGCAAGTGATGATGACTGTGCCTTTGCACATTTCTTTGTGACTTGGGGTTGCATATATGTCTGATGCACCCAGCTGATAGCTAATACTTGCTTACTCAGAACCTTTCTTTAATGAAACTGCATTGCAGCATAAATACTTTTATTTACAGTTCATAATCAGTCATGTATGATTGCTTCTGGAATTGTTGACCCTCACTGTTTTTGTGTAACTTATGTTATTCATGCAGTCAAAGTAGATGTGTAAGTCTTGCTTGCTGTTATACCTGTGCAAATGATGCTACCCTTGACCTGCTCACTGGTTTATTTACAGTGGCCAGCTGAAAGGCTTGATGCACATTATTGGGCAAAATCCATATGAGTGTATTGCAAACATCATTCATAAGGTATTACTGATATTACTGTACACCTGGGGACATGAATCACCTTAGGGACATATAAGAATTTGCATGACACAGTAATCACTTGTACAACTGTATTTTTTCCTCTATACAGTTTCCAGACTTACCTTGGTAATAATGCAAATGTGAGATGTTTCCTTGGGGAGTTACCTGTATCTGAATCATAACTGAATGCAACCATTACATGGCTGCGTTCCATTAGCGTACAACCATTATATGGTTAATTAAAAGTTGTAGATTTTGTCAGGTATCATTTTTAATATTTGTATGTACTAAGACTGTTATTCTTTCTTTTAGGTATTCAGTGTGTGTGTGCTATCCTTTGCCTCTTAGCCAGAGTCACGTTATTTGTGCATGCCTGCATCCACTGGCAGTAATTGTGGCTGGTGGTTCTTCCTCAGACTCATCATCTGTATTTGCTGAAGCTGCTGGCTGTGCCTGCGGTACTGGGAGCTGTGATTTTTCCCCTATCCATCCTTGGTAAAGCTATCTCCTATGAATGATATTGTACAACATGCAACAACTGTAGGTATTTCAGCAGAGTTGGCTGGGTCATACTGCAGAGCACCTCCTGAGGTGTATAGACACTGGAAAGTTGATTTCAGCAAGCCAAATACACCTTCCATTAGTTTTCTAGTTTGAGTGTGGGCATCATTGTATTCTTACTCAGTGGTTTTGGGTTGGTTTCTCATGGGTGAAATGAGCCATGGTCCCAGAGCATAACCTGCATCCCTGACTAGAGGCCATTGTAGAAAATAACCCCTAACAAACCTTGTATACAACTCACAGGTGTGACATATGTGTGAGTTATGAAAACTGCCTGGGTTGCCTGCACAGACATTGTAGACGTTCTCTTGGGTGTTACAGACAACCTGACTGTTTATAGAGTGGTATGCTTTTCTGTTGATGTATACATTTTATCCTGTTCACTGTGTGGGGCGTTTATTTCTATGTGTTTGCAATCTATGACCCTGAAAACTTCAGGGAAGAGTGCTATTGTATAAAATTCCTGCATGGTTCTTGCTTTCTCCTTTGGGGTGCATGGGAAATAGATATGCTCCCTTGCATGTTGTAGCATTGCATTTAGAAACTGATGTAATATTCTGAAACCCCTACTATATCCCAGTGGGTCTCTAAAATGTACCTGCAACTAATATACATAACACTACACACATCTTTGTTTTCATTTGGATGGATTCTCCATGATTCCCCTGGGCCTCAGGTGAGGGCAGTGGAGGCTGCATATTTCCTCTAGTGTCTCCCTATCCACCCATATTGTTCTACAATTTCTGTGTCATAAAGTCCAGGATAAGAAAAACAGGGTCTAAACACCATCCTTCTTCTTGACTGAGGTCTGGCAGCAGCACAATGAATTAAAGCCTGTTGTACATACATGATGGCATTAATAACTTCTAACATCCTTTTATTTTTATGCTGTGCCACCTATTTGATAGCCGCACTTAGTGTAGCTGTTAATCAATATGGGCCATAGTTTAAGGGGCAGGTAGTAACATAAATTTTATGAATTATCAGGTAGTGAATTTATTCAAAGTGAGTTGCTGTGTACCTCATGTGGCTTCTGAAAGTTAAACATGGATTATTAGAACCTAATTAGTAATGCTAGATTGCAGTAACAGGAAATAAATTAGTCCACTTTTGAAAGGAGTAGTGATTCTATAGAAATTATTGCTACAAGAGGAGGAATACAAAGGTACATAGAAACACTGAAATGCTTAAAGTCAAAAATAAGAAAAGTTGGGCTTTACGAGTAGGGGAAGCTAATTATGCAGAATTTATTGTAAGTGCAGGATTTATAGTTTGAGATAGGATGAAAAAAAATAGTGAAAAAGTAGATATGTATAATTGATATGCTGAGAAACATTCCGATATGTACCTTTGTGCCTATGTTATTGGGGAACATGAGTATAGCCATTTGTTGTTTAAGTTTTTTCAAGCAGGCTTTCAAAATTATTTAGTTTCTTTGCCCTTTTAGCTGGATTAGAATACATTTGCAAATTTATAAAAGGTTAAAGAGAGATGGATCTTCCATGGTTTGAAACGTTTGACGCAGATCCCCACAGAGAAGTGTATAAGAAAATTAAGAGAGAGAAAGAGAGAGAGAGAGAAAGACAGAGAGAGAGAGTGGCAGACAATCTGTCATAATAGCTAAGATTTGAGGTAAATGATACTTTTGGTTTGGAAACTGAAGTTTCTCACACTGAGTGATAAGTTTAAACAGATGCATGCCAAAATGGACACTATATGCAAAGTCTGATGAGATACAAGTAAAAGGGAATTAAGCTATCGTTGCATCTAGGAACCAAAAAGATGCTTTCTGATCTACTGCAGAGGTACGATGGTTAAAATAGAAGGACTTGTCAACAAGTTTTCCTAAATTCCTTATGGTAATGTGTGATTGGAGGGATTTGCCATCTGTATGGTATGCGTATGGTATGGTTAAGTATCATGTGGTATGGTATAGTACTGGAATTGTTCTTTTTACCAAAATTATTTATAATATATTTTTTCACTTTTGATTTCAAACCACTGTCCTTGCACCAATTGTTAACACACTCTAACCTATGTTTGAGAAATTTAGTTAACCACAGTAATGAAGTGTTAGCATGACAGTCTAAGGAATAGATGCCAAATAGGAGATGCCTACTAGTGAGCATTTAGTATACCACTAGCATCTATCTTTAGTTTTCAAAAGAGGTACATTTGACTCTAACCAGATGGGGTCTCTCAGATAACCAGTTATCTCTCCAGTTGATATGGATATGTTATTAATGCTTATGTTTTATACATAGCTAGCTTAAAGTACTGAAATAGTTTCATATATGTATTTTATATATTAGCTAAAAAAACAACTTGACTTTGTTAAAGTTCAATAGAACTTACTAAACAGATTGCAAATGTTCCTTGTAATCATTTAGCTTTAAAAAGGTTAGGTAAGTAAGTGATAAATCTGCTAAAACACACACAATAAATAAAAACATTAACCTGTCAAAAGCAAAGCACCTCCATAACTTTTTATATGGTTACTCCTTACATCCTTAATAACATGTGTTTACATGTAATCAAAAGTTAAAAAACTATGAGCTTTGTGTAAAGTAATCTTTTTTTTTTTTTTCTAAATTTAAAATATACAATAATTCCATCTGAGTATACAGTTAAATCTCTCTATATGTTGTAAAATTCCAGTACTGATACTTTATAATTAAATGTGTTTGCATCCAAAATCTTTGACTGTCTGTATTTGAAATTAACAGCTGTATTATATTGTTTATTAACAAATTAACCTTTACACAGCTATTTGGTTAAAAAGACAGGACCTTTCTTTGACAAAATCTGACTGAAGGGGATCAAGGGTTAACAGATTTTCAATGTCCAGGTTAATAATGCCTGAGATATTTAATTGAGTAGCTTTACATATGAGGCTAGTGACACTAAAGGATTTATAGTTACCAAGCTCTGTGGTTTGGCCACCCTTGTGTAATGGCATTACAAAGGCTGTTTTCCAAGCTTTGGGAATGTAACCATTTGAGAGACTTACGTTAAAAAGAATAAGTAAGAGTTTAGATATGTTGTATTTGGTAACAATAGTCAGTCTACACGGTATGCTATCTGGGCCCATGGATGAGGTGCTCTTAGCTTTTTATAATGCTGACAAGACCTTTTACACAGTAATTAAAGGAGGAATGTGGAATCTGTGAGTAAAATTTGCACTAACTCCTTTGTGTCAGAGTCATCCATATCACTGTGGACTAACTAACGGACATTAGTTCTTTAAAATACTGAAATAGTTAAAGAATGATTTTTTTTTTTTATTAGTTTGGATTTATATTTGAGTTTAGTTTGGATTTATCATTGAGTTTTTTCTTTACAAATGTCCTTAAGTGTGCTCTTTAGGTAAGTGGCATAAGAGTTCTTAAATAATCGTTTAAGTATTAAATAATTTATTTTCTTGTTACATCATTTATTTCTGTGTGTGTTCTACATTAATGCATTGGTTTAAAATTTCTCATTACATTTTACCTGTAAAGTGGCTGCCTTATCAGTACAACTGCTTAAATGGGAGTAGATGTCAAATGACTGGGCAGTGGCTTTTGTCTGTTATTGACAAAGCATTTCAAAGGATAGCCATGAGCATAATGGGGCTTCTTAGTTGCCACAAATAAGAGTTATATCTTATTTATGTGAATTTCCTACTAGGCACCTTGAAGTTGGGATTTTGTCCCTAACAAATATGTAAAGTAGCAAATGCTCTATTGTAAAATAGGAAATGGTCTATTGTAGATTTTCAGCAAGACAGGTTTTCCTTGGTAGAAATTAACAGACAGAGCTGTTGGACATGCTACACTTAAAGAAATCCCAATCCATGACAGCCACACACTCCAGGGACCTAAACCTTGTCATCACAATGAACAAAACATGCTGGAGGGATAGGTTCCTGACCCAGAGACTCCCCATACTCTGGAATAGACTGTCCATACATGTCAAGCAGAGCGCCTCCTTGGTCCTCTTCAAAAGGAACCTTGACAACTGGAAGGGAGATAGGAAATTTACCCCAGGGATCACGTCAATCGCCCTGCTAGACAGGGGTCCAGGGAAGTAAATACTGTGGGAAGAAATAGCCAGGGAATTGTTATGGCTAGGCATGTATAGGCCATAGGGCCTATAGCTTAGTAACAAACTATGAACCTATGAACTTTGTGCCAGACCTGTATACCTGCTTGTGGCAATACTGTGAGGATAAATTAGTTAAACAGCATTCTCAAAATACACACAAAAAAATGCTGAGTGGTGAAATTCAACTTAACTCTCAAACCTGTGCTATGAGTATTTGTAGACCAATTTAAGCAGGAAGATGAACATTTTACCCATTGTCTAATTATTTCTTATGTCATCCCAAGACTCAATAAGTTTTTCACAATCCAAGTTGCTATACAGTCATATGTTAATGGGGTTTCCTGGGGTCTATATTATATGCTTGAAGAGACTTTTCTTCGAACATATAATCATCAACACCTAAAGAGCGTACGCTCTACAGCGTGTATGGCCACATCCTCGAATTTTTTCCTTGGAAAAAAATTCAGTTGGCCTTTATTGGGAATTGCCCTTTTCCCCAATGTAGAGTGATCTCAGAGTTGGAATATTTAGTTAGGGGTGGTGTGGGGGGGAAGCCCCCCACTTGATTAGGATTTTGAAGTCTGTGTTTTTTGTGTAGTGCCCTGTGAATATTTTCCCAAGGAAAAAATTCACGGACGTGGCCATTTGTGCTTTACAGCATTTGCTCTTTAGGTGTCAATGATTATATGTTCGAAGAAAAGTCTCTTCGAGCATATAATATAGACCCAGTTTCTTGATGTAATTAGTGACTTTTTTGGAGAATGATGGTGATTACAGGGAAAAAGACTGTTGCAGACTATGTTTTAAAGTTCAGGTTTTTGTTCTGTCATCTCATGTTGGCATGAAAGCATTAGGACAGGCACAGCAACATCAAAACATGTGCTATAATTTGATAATTACGGACCACAAATATTGTTCACCAAATATGACCATCTTTACTTTGTAATTGTACTTATTCAGACAGCATGGGATGGTTCTTTCATAACAGCTGAAAATGTAATTGGCACCAGTTTTGTGAAGAGGTTGGACTGCATGAAACAAAAACCACAAATGTTGTCTTGATAATATAATAAAGCCTACCATGCTAGAGAGACTCTAGTTCTTAATATCTGCAATGGTCTGCAATAGGAATTCAAGGGTTAATATGATCACCTCATTGAGACTTGAATTGAGAGATCTGTGGATGTTATAGTATTGTCATTGTAACTACTCCTATACATTTTCAAGAAATCGGAATAATATACTGCAATCTGGGAACACATTATCTACATAGCTTGCACAACACCATGTAAACACAAGCCTGTTCAGTGATCAAGCAGGCTTAGGCCTCTCAGCTCCATATTTTCCACATACTGTCTAAAACCTTTGCTGTACCAACAGTGCTTTTTTAAGCAGGGTCCCCCTTCTGCGTATTCCTTCATAGCAAACACAGACTCATATTTGGACAACATCTTGGTGGCATTATCTAAATAAGCAGATGCCTGAGCTTGAGTCCCTCCTGCACCTTGAGCTCATTTGTATTAGTTTCAGTGCAACAACAGCACACCTTGCATACCAAGGTTTAGTATCTATCATGTATTTAGGCCCTTTGATAACTGAGCAGGAGCATAAGCATAGCTCTCAAGCTTTTCAAATGAAGACCAACAGAAAGGATTTCTATAAAACTGCAGGATGCCAATTGTCTTCCTGTAGACAGTACCAAATCCCCACATCCAGCCCATCATGTGAAATGCCAAAAAAAAAGTCATCACTTTTGGTACTGGTACACAAAGCCTTCCCTCCATCAATAGATCAAATTAATAAAGGTTGTTCCTTGTACTGGCACATCCAACAGCTGACCTTTTCCTTCTTTCCCCAGCTGTTCAATGAAAGTGAAAATAAAGTCCACTATCAGGTCTCATTTTTGTGCCCTGCTCCTGACCATCCTTCATCTTTTAGTAAAACAACAGAAAAAACTCATTTTTTATTTTAAAATGTAGCAAGCAGTTGCTACAGTTTATACCTTGCACAGAGCACCACAGTGTTCAGGTTTTACTTACTACAGTCATATTAGACTACACACAGAGTGTTTTTTTTTTTTAAAGAGAAAAAAAGAAATAAATATTTTACGTTTAAACTGTATCAAACAGCTTGCTGCAATGTAGAAAGCAGTGGGTGCAGTTTAGACAACACGTGGGGTTCTATACATACACCTCTTAGAGCAAGAGATCTGGACAAAGCCTGACAAAGTAGGGGGACAAAGGCCCCAAAATAGGAATGCATTTTAAATATTGCTCTTATAAACTTATAAAGTTGCTAGAATAACAGGATTTTTGTTAGCATGCATTTTCTGAGGGATATGAATTCTGAACCTCAAATGCATGTCATTACTTAATGACTATAATCTTTAGCTCATCCCAGCAATTTGTCAGAAAACCACAAGTTTTATGAGGAAGTGACCACAAATACGAGGAAAAAAATTGGCCACTTGAGAGGCATGGTTCTACATTGCTCAGGTTAGTCTGCAAATACAGTGTTGCACTAAAGAGCAATCCAGAATTGGGATAACGGATCAGATGCCTGACATTTTGCGATAAGGGAATTGCCCCCTTCATTCCATCCTAGCTACACCACTAAACAGGAATATATGTACTTGTCAAAAACACCATCAACTCATGTCAAATTATCCATGGACCTAACTTAGAGAAGCAAATTGACATTAACAAATCTACAACTTCATTGCTAGTCACAAATCCCATCAATTTTCCCTAAACATCATGCGCATTACCTTGATACCATGGAGAAGTTAATTATTAGACCCAATGCCTCCTTGTTAAGGCACTTTAACTACCCAAGCATTAATTGGAACACTTACACCCCTAAGAATTGATACGCTCAGTATTTCTTACCTTTTGTAAATAGAAATACATTGGAGCCAATTGTAAAACTACTCATTAGAGACTGTACAATCTTTGCTGTGGTCTTTATCAACTTATCTCATGCCTGTACCACACTCTGCATGTCCCATCCTTGGTTAAATCTGACCACAATTCAGTCATATTCTCTGTTAAGTTTAGTAGTACTACCTCCACCACCAAACTGGATAATGTTTATCGACTTTCCAAGGGCATACCTACTTCTGCTTGTAGAAGACTTGTGCAAAATTCCCAACAATTCCCTGCAAATGGACTCAACTGAGAGGGTTACTGAGTTTCCTTCTGACTCTTATCAGCACCTTAGCAGGTGCAAAATAAATACATTACCTGTCTTCTCTAAATATAATGATACATTGTAACTCCCATATTATAAACTGCACAACACAGAATACAAATAAAGAAAAGTTGTAGAAACTCCAATACCCTAATCTAAGGACCTTAAGATTGCTAAAGGAAATATAAATCAGAGTATGAGCTTAAAGTTATTACAGATATTAAGAGAAAGTACATATATGTCTTCAATTATGTCAGTTATGTCAGAAAAGTAAAGAATAATTGTCAGCAATGCACTGAACTCATCTATAATAAAATCACATCTTCCATTCTGAATGACATAGCTAATACATTAGAAGACAAATGTAGTGCTAATTAGCTACCAGCATTGTTGCTCCCAGTATACCTGAAAATTTAGTCTGTTATGAAACCACCATGAAACAAGTCATAGTATCCATCTCCAATGCTAAAAATAAAACTTCCATGGAATCAGACAACATAACAGGCTGCAATCCCATCAATTCCAGTTATGCTTTATCCAAGCTTCTAATTAAAATGTTCAGCCTCGGCCTATACAGGGTTTGTGTCTGATGCCTGGAGAACAGGAACTTTGATTCTCCTAGAAAGGGTGGTCACTCTGCAGGCCCAGAAGATTATTGTAATTACATGTCCATTAATCTCATCAGTCTTATATGCAAAGCTACTGGACATATCACAGCAGAAATAATGTCTACAGATAAATGTGACTTAGTTGATCTAGTTTTGTTTTGTGAAGGGCAGGTCCTGTCTCCTATGGCTTGTAAGCTTCTTTGAAAAGGATGCAGATGTTATGGACAGTGGTCACTCACTGCATGCTGCTTATCTTGAGTGGACCAAGGCTTTTGACAGTATCCACCATACTAGTGTTATTAAAAAATGAGTAATTTAATGTAAACCCCTATGTTATCCATTGGATTGCAAAATGGCTATCAGATCCCAAGTTGTGAAAGTCACTGGTATCTTGTCAGAATAAAAAAAATTGTAACAAGTACTATACTACAGGGGTCACTGCTATACCCGCTCATGTTTGGCTTTTATTTTTCAGGCACCCAGCCCAATATCACAGAAGTGTCATGGACCAAGTTTGCTGATGACTGCAAGCTGAATACTGTTATTTACTCATCATCTACTGAACAGTTATACTTGATACTGTTCTTCAGAAAGATACATTTATAAGAGACCCGTGTACTTACATGGACAAGTCTCTTCCTCAATCACCATGTTTTTTTTTCACCATAGTCAGTAACTTCTATTTTTCCAGGTAATTTCAAAGGGAGCATGTTATACATCTAAAGACGTCATCTTACTGCTGTACGCTACACTTATTAGACTCACCGGTAAATTCAGTGCCTCCTTTGGTGTTTATAAATCCATGCATAGTGCTTAACTGAAATCATCCCAAAGGTATATATTCAAAGAAGATTAAAGGCCTTAAACCTTTCAACTATCCCAAATGTTTAGCATGAGTTTCTTTTCACTCTTTATACTCAGAAGCCTACAGGCTGCTCTAAGGTGATCTGTGCCTCACTTTTGAAGGCATGA
This sequence comes from Protopterus annectens, assembly GCF_019279795.1. Lineage (NCBI taxonomy): Eukaryota > Metazoa > Chordata > Ceratodontiformes > Protopteridae > Protopterus > Protopterus annectens. The sequence goes on from NC_056737.1 coordinate 122,597,187, forward strand.
AAGAACGATTCCTATTTCACTACCTATATCTTTGTAAAATAAGTAGGTCTAGAAACCCACACTATGGATCTAAAACTACAACAAATAAAACTACTGGCTGGAGGGACTGTTTCCCCACTCACCACAATCTCAACCTATGGAATAAGTTATTAATACAGATCAAGCAAACCATTACTTTTTTTTCTACCAGACTTGGGAATTTTAACAGACAGAATGCGCTGCTGCTGCTCTGCTACATCTGTATGTGGTAGAGGCTGAGGTCAGTGCTGATGCTGCTGCTGACAATAGGCCTAGACTGAGAAGGAGAAGGGTGTTCAGGCCCAGGATAACCTTCCAAGAGCAACATGAGCTGGAGATTGTAGAGCACTACAGGGTGAACAGGGACATACAATAAGAAGTCACTGAGCTGTGCCACCATCAACTCAGACCCAGAGCTGACAGAAGTGAACTCATCCCAGTGAAAACAAAGGTATGTGTGGACCAACTGGGGACATGATGGCAGTCTCACAGTCATCTGCATCCATAGTACTCCACCAGTTCCTGGCTGCCATGCAAACACATGCCAGTGAGTACATTTATTTACTCCACACCCCAGAGAGGACCAGCAGTATTCATCTCTTCTCCCATATAGCACACTACCCTGAGGTACTGGGAGTCATAGATTGTACTCATGTACACATTAAAGCACAGTCTGGTGAGCAGGGTAGAGCCTACATCAACCGCAAGGGGTATCACTCTATCCACTGCCAGGTCATGTGCAATGCCCAGGGCATCATCATGAATGTGTATGCTGGCACCCCTGGCAGTTATCACGACTCTCATATTTGGCATTTATCACAGCTGTACCAGATGTTTGCCGGGGGGGACATCCCATACAGCCATCTAGTGGGGGATGCTGGCTATGCCCTGGAGCCTTTGATCATGGCACCCATCAGAAATGCACACACATCTACCAAAGAGTTCTATAATGAGGCACACACACAAACTAGGAATATCATAGAGCATGTGTTTGGGCTGTTCAAGTCACGGTTCCGGTGCGTCAACATATCTGGTGGAGCCATGCAGTACTGTCCAGCCATATGTGCACAGATGTTCACCATATGTGCCATGCCACACAATATGATTCTGTGGAAACAGCTGCAGTAGGATCATCAGAGGGAAGGGACACACAGACCCCCACCAGTGTCAAGGTCCCCATGCCAAAGCCACAGGGGGGGGGCTTGGAGGAGTAACCCCCTGAGGCTGTCCCTGTAGGCAGACATAGGCATGGCCAGTATGCCCTAGTCTTGGCAAAGAGGCAACACATAGCACATGCACTGACAGCCTAGGGTCTTAGGATCTAACATCTTACTATGGCACAGATACATAGTAAAACAGATGCCAGCCACACCACACAACCTGCACCTTACCATGTATTGCCTGTGTACTGCGTCCATCAGACAGAGTCAGACCTGAAGCAATGTTATCTTAACTGCTGCATTCACAAGATAAGTCACTCTCCTTTACAACAAATGTACTAGGCTATGGTAGCATATGTATGGACCTGCTGCATGTAGGCAAGGGAATAGAGTGGGCTACTGGGCTACCTGCAGAGAACTAACAGCTATGTGGGGACAACAGGTACTCTGCCCAATATTTATTTATTTATTTATTTATTGTCATTTGTTAACTGGGTTGGTCCAACTGAACCAAAGGCCCATTTTCAGTGGTTATCCGCGGTGGTGGTGCTGCAGTAGCGTTGTCGCCTCACAGTAAAATGCTGACCGGTTCGATACTCAGTTAGAGCGTCTTCTGCGTGGAGACATGTGTGAATGGGTGTACCTTCATTGAAGGTTGTGCATCAGGGCTGGCAACTCGGCACATAAAAATCAACTGCCAATCATTAGCAGACCGGAGTTCTGCTGTGGCGACCCCTGACCGGGAAAAAGCCGAAAGGCACAACAACAACCTGAGAAGAAAAGATCCAAATTACATATACATGACAATCCAATAACTAATACAATTCAGTAACTAGTACAAAGTTAAAAATTTCAAATTTCAGTAGGACTTCAATTTCAGTAGTAATGTTGACATGAGACATTACATAAAATGAGATGAACAATATCAAAAAATTAAATGCATATATTTCAAAAATTTCAAATAAATAGTAGCGGATGTTGGTCCTGAGTAATTTTACATATTATGTGGCAGCCAATACTGGCTGCCCCATAATAAGCGTTAGGCCACAAGGCAGCAAAATCCACTGCAGTATGCAAGGGAAATGCCAAACAGTGGGGGTCAGAGGACAGACACATGACTGTCAATGCTAGAGTCCCCTACCCCCGGCACAGCTGTGTTCCCATACAACTGCAGTAACAGTATGTTTGCAAGGATATAGCAGCAGCCCACACAAATCCAGGGCTGTCCCAAACAACCTGGCTTTATGTACTATTTCCACAATATGCAGGTGTCAAAGTGTATGTCTGTCTGCTGTTGATAGGGTTAGGAATTAAACTTCACTTTCTGGTGGCTGGTGTGGCTCAGTGGGATAGCTACATTAGCATGGTTGAAGGTGTTCATGGTTTGAAGCTGGCTGCACCTACAGTTATGCAGGTGAGGTACTCTATGGTAGGAGTCCCACAGACTGTTAATATGTCACAAACTGTTACTGCAAAAAAGCAGGACAAAGCCAGAGACAATGGAGGGACAGGGAGCCACAGCAATGGACATTACACATGCTCTGAGTAACCTAGAAGGTGGCTAATATAACAGCAGGTTGTAACAAGTCAGAGTAGCAGCAGGATGTAAATGCCATCACGTAACTGTGTCAGTACCTACAAGTCAGTGGGCATCATGTAGTAGTATATTACCAGAAAAACACAACTGTCTGAGGAGCAGAGCAGATATATGCAGTGGAACGCTGGACATCCTGCAAAATATGTACAGTCAGACTGTAGACCTGTGTGTGGTGTTACATCATGTACCCCATTCATGGCATACCTACAACCACTTAGAGTAGGAAATATGGACAAAGCCATGAAAATGAGTGGGACAAAGGCCCAAATATAAGGAGAAGGATTAACTAGTAGCCAGACAAATTTAGAA
>NC_056737.1:122602770-122625270 GCF_019279795.1 Protopterus annectens
CGGAGTGAGTATATTAAAGTAGTGGGGGTAGGGGGGCAGAGCTCCCCACATGGGGGGGTGTAAAAGTAGATTTATTGTTTTTTTGTTTTTTTTAATGCACTTTAATGAAAGTGCTTTTTCGGTGAAAGTGCTTTCGTTAAAGTGTGCTCGGTGATTGTGGAATTGGACTATTGAACTTTCGTTCAATAGTCCTAGATCTATACATCTATACATATATATATATATATATATATATATATATATATATGGTTCTACCTCACTTCAACGACACGCCGGAACATCGACAGGGAAATCGCGAGCCCCAGAAGATCGACAGCGCAGAAGACCGACGCGACGGGACCTAGAAGATCGACAAGCAGAAGACCGACCCGACGGATGAAAGCACCGACGCAGGATGCGAAATGGGAAAAGGCTGTGTAAGTATGCGGTAGTGACGGACGTTAGGGTGCGAGTAAGGTAAGTGGGGATAGGGGTGGGTTAAGTGAGTTAGGGTTAGGGAGCGGGTCAGGTAAGTGTGCGGTAGTGATTGTGTTTGGGTTAGGGGGCGGATAAGTGAGTTAGGTTAGGGAGCAGGTCAGGTAAGTGTGCGGTAGTGATTGTGTTTGGGTTAGGGCGGATAAGTGAGTTAGGGTTAGGAGCGGTCAGGTAAGTGTCTTGGTAGTGACGGACCTTAGGGTTAGGGTTTGGGTCAGGGTTGTAGGTAGTTGTGTATGTATGGTTTAGTGTGGGTTTGTAGGATTTTGGTGTGCTTGTGTTGTGTATGTGGTTTTGGACGGGAATGTGTTTTGGTTGTTGATTGTGGTGTGTGAAGTGTATGAGGTTTCGTGTTTGTGTACCGTCGGTTATTTCGTTGTCGGGCATGTGGGATTTCGTGTTTTTGTACTGTCGGTTATGTGGTGTCGGTGATTGCGTTGTCGGTGTTGTGGTGTTTCGTTTATGTGAGGTAGAACCATATATATATATATATATATATATATATATATATATATATATATATATATATGTATATATATATATATAGCTACATAAAGGTGTAGAGTGATGTACACCCTCCTCATATATCTATATAACACAATTACATAAAGCACATACACAGCTACATCTAAGTTGACATCCCTGTGATATATATACATATATATGTGTGTTTAAATATATATATATATATATATATATATATATATATATATATATATACATACACATGTGTATATGTGTGTGGGGATGCATGAATGTCCACACCTACATGCAGAATGCTGGGGCTAACTGCAGACCACAGCTGCATAATGATATAATCCACCCAGCCACAGAACTCTGTGCCTGTCGAATCTCACTCTGTAAACAGACAATGGTGAGCAGGTGGTGTAATATGCAGTGGCTGCAACATAGGACTTGGGCAGGGCATATTATGGTGATACTGGTACCTGTACACACATAGCAGGGGTATTACCAGGTACCCCATTGCTACGACACTAGATATCATAACAGCATAAAGCAGGTTCATTTTGCAGGCCACACAAGCTGTGTAACACAAGGCCACTTTGCTTAGCCCACAAGTACTGTGGCTGCAGCTACATGTACACCAAATGTAAGCAGTGGCACATGCAACTAGGACCGTGAGCTGTAGTTTATAGTAGGTTGATACTGATCCAGCTACTGATTGGTTTCACAACTAACTGGCCTACAACAATCAGTTGTCTGGCATAATAACCTATCTCCTCGACTTCCTGTAACACTCAGTGTTACTGAATACTCCATCCTTGGTCTCCTACTATTCTCATTCTTCACCAATGATCTATTCACAGCCACCAAGCATTCTTCTCTTATACAGTATGCTGATGACTCCACCCTCATCTGCTCAACCCCAGCTATACCTGAACTTCACAAGATCACACAGGAAGCCTTTTCATCTGTAGAAAGCTGGCTATCTAATGCCCGATTACTCATCCTGAGCAAGACTAAGCTCCTTATCTTCCAACCCACTAAATCTAATCCAATTATTCCCCAGTTTAATATTCTAGCCAAAGGCAATACCATCATCTTCCCAACAGAACACATCAAACTACTTGGTGTAGAGATTGATCATAATCTCAGATTTGACACTCACATTTCTCTTACCATAAAAAGGTTCACAAAAAACTAGGTGCATTGTAAAGAAACAAGCAATTTCTCACCAAGACAGCCAGATATTCTGCTGCCAGTTCCCACATAATCTCCACTTTACTCTATGCCTCTCCTATACTTACCTACCTTAGATAAACATACCTAAACAAGCTCGAGGCTTGCTACAATAAAACTGCTAAGTTTGCCACTGGTGCATCTTATCGCAGCCACCACTGTATCTCACTTAGAGAACATGACTGTCTTGAAGTCCCTCAACTTCTTCACCTGAATCAACTCTCTCTCACCCACAAGTTAGTAAACTATTCTCTTAAAATCCCATCCCTTGAAAACTTTCTCCAGCCCTACTGTTCCACTAGACCACTATGCTCCAGCAACAAAAATCTACTTCTAGTGACCAAGCCCAAGAACACAGCAGAGAAGCACTATTCTTCTGCATCATATCTAGATTATGGAACAATCTTCCCTCATCCATAACCACACTACCTTCTTGCAATCACTTCAAGACTGCACTAAAATCTCTCTTAAAAAGTCTCTGGTTATGCCCATGCACCAATCCCGACTAGTAACCCACATTTTTACCTCCCTTTCCTCTCCCCTCCCCTAGCCACCCTGACTCACACCATCTGATCATTGCAATCCTTCCTCTGCAGGCTCTGGCTCACCCTTTACCCTCCCCTGCCTTCCCTCTCAATCTCTCAGATGTGTTATAACATGCTTAACTACCTCACTTCATCTCAACTCCAAATACATATCCAACTGACTTACACCTAGCTTCCTCTCACTACGAAGTATACTACTCACTCAGTCTCCTCTCTTCCTCCTCATTCTTCCCCTTCCATCCCATTAGCCCTTCTAGCTTGTTCCACCTTCATGTGGAGCATCTGCTTTATATCTGTTTAGGTTTAGTGCAATATTTGTATATTAGATTTAGGTTTATGAGTTTGGAACAGTATCCGTTTCAGTTTAGTACTATCTGTATATACATCCTACCTTTATTCCTAGCCTCTAGCTAGATATTGGTATATCTGTTCATTACTATGTTTCATATTGTATGTATATCTAATGTTTTCTGCAGTATGTATTATTTGCTATTGTATGTATATTCAATTGTTCTTTATGTACTCTGCTGCTCATTTACTGTTCTGTGGAGCTTTTCTTCCCCGGCCTCCACTGAAAAAGGACCTGTGTCCCGTTGGAATTTCCTGCTAAACAAATGTAAATAAATAAATAAATAGCAATAAATAAAGTAGAGGTTTCTACTCTCACAACAGCCACCTGCTGTATGGGGTCTATATTGGATGATCAAACTTTCAAAAGTTCGACTGTCATATGATCAACACCATATGATCGAATTTTTGAAAGTTTGTATGTTTTAACGGAGATTTCCGTACAGTGCAGAATGGGAATGTTTCCCTTTTCTGCACTGTAGTGCAGTCTTGAAGTTGGTATATTTAAAGAGCAGGGGGTGTGTGGGGGGCACAGCCCCCCATGTGGGGTTTGAAGGGGGGCTTGGCCTCCCTTGCTTAAAACATTCAGGTAGGTTATTTGTGTAGTTTATTTATCTTTTAGTAGATGTTCAAACTTTTAAAAGTTCGATCATATGGTATCGACCATATGACAGCCAAACATTTAAAAGTTTGATTATCTAATATAGACTGGTGTGTGTGTTTGTAGATATTTCCCATACAGCAGTACAGACATGCCCATTAGGCCTATCTCTGTGCAATGGTCACTCATTTTATGACCCTGTGACTAGCATCCTCCACAACATTTGCCTCGCTTTCAACGGCTGCTGATGGCATCCACCTTAACAGCACTGGCTGTCAATTTTATAACAGATGAGATCTGTGGCACATGAGATAAGTACGTAGATCTATTGTGTATACTACTAGAGAGGTAAGGGTTCTAATCTCAATAAGGGCGGCTCTGTGTGTTTTCGTGTGTGTGTGTGCGTGTGTGTGTGTGTGTGTGTGTGTGTGTGTGTGTGTGTGTGTGTGAATATATCCCCTTGCAGAAGTGTGCTTGTGTGTAAATACATTCCCTTGCAGCAGTGTGCTTGTGCAATGGTTATACATTTTAAGGCCCCATACCTACCTGTCTCTACCCCCTTATTGGCCTCCTTTACAAGGCCGGCTGATGTCATCCACCTTAACAGCATTGGCTGTCAGTCTCATAACAGATAGGCTCTGTGGTGCATGCCATATTTACTTAGTGCTCTAGTGTATACTACTAGATAGGTAGGGGTTCCAATTTCAATAAGGACAACTGTTTGTGTGTGCGTGTATGTGTGTGTGTGTGTGTGTGTGTGTGTGTGTGTGTGTGTGTGTGTGTGTGTGTGTGTGTGTGTGTGTGTGTGTGTGTGTGTGTGTGTGCATGTGTGTGTGTGTATGTGTGTGTGTGTGTGTGTGTGTGTGTGTGTGTGTGTATATATCCTCTTGCAGCAGTGTGTATATCTGTGTGCAATGGTTATACATTTTAAGGCTCTGTGAGTAGCTGTTGGTGCTAAATAGCCCACATCTGCCTAGACATTAATCCTATCCACCAACACCTACATTTCTAGGTACAGAACACCCAGGTGACAGGTATCAAGGGTAGCATGCCTTGCCATGGGGTATGCATGTAGGATTATGCTCTCTGCCCCCATTCTCCCTGACACACTGTTCTACACATACCCACCTACTTTACCATGCACATATACAGCCGTGCCTTGCTGATGTCACATTTCTGATGTGCTGCTATGCCATCCTGAGCTGCTGTATTGCTGCCAAGTCTCCACAGCATAGCCACTCAGACCCCTGGAACAGAAACATACAAAGGTCTGAAAGACACCTGTCAGTCTGCAACACTAAGCCAATCTAACATCATGCAACAAAGGTGCACACAGTTTGATGCATACAGCACCAGTCATGGCATAACACTATGCACAACAAAATGTCATGTAATTTAATGTAGTCACCCTGTACATCAGACACGTATTTGCATGTCCCTGCATTGATGGAAGGATGGCAGGGATGTGGCACAGGTATCATCACATGTACAGGGTATGGTGTGGGGGTGCCAGAGATCTAGGCTGTGTCAAACAGCTGACATCATGTGTGTGAGTCAGGAAGGGGTGCTGGTCAGCTGGACTATGGACAGGTGCCTTGTGTGTGTCTGTTAGTGACCTGCATGTGACAGTGATGTTGGAGTGTGTGCACATACACAGTCAAACCATGTGCTAGGGCTAATCATGGGTATGTTTGACTCCTGTGGACCATACATGTCAGAATGGACAATTCACCATCTCTGGTCATGAACACTGGAACTGTCTCTGCCAGGAGTGGCACTGGCACCACCATGCCCAGGGTCAGATGTGGTACTAGTCACTGATGGTGACTGGTGTCTGCTGGGCCTGTGTTCTTCATGGGACCACCCAAGACCATGTTCCCATGGCCTGCCATGCTGTGGTGTGGGCAGAACCTTTCCTTTTGTAGTGCTGTAGGTACTGCCACTATGACAGCGTGAGTGTGCACAGCCATGTGGACTCTCAGCAGATGTTGCTGCTGACCTATGGCCACTTGTCCAATGCCCTATTCCCCCCACAGGTTCTAGCACAGACAATGTGCGGTCATGGACTGACAGTCTCTCACCTCACTGTCTGTCCACTACATCAGTGAGATGATGCATGGTGTCACAAATGTGGAGGAGGGAGTCACGAGTATCAGACAGTGATGCATCTATGATCCTGAGCATCTGTCTGGTGCTGTGCTTGGAACATGCCTGCGCCTCCATGATGGACTGAAACATGCATCTTGTGACTCATTATGTAACACCTGTGACAGGTGGTTGATTGATAGCAGTCCTCCTTTGAGCACCCCTGTTAATCTGCCTGTGTGAGACTTTGCCAGGTCTCTGGTTCTGGCTAGTGTCTACACTCACTGATGCCATTGATACCACACTCTCCTCTCTGATGCTGTCACACTCTGACTGTTCAATATCTGTGGCCATAGGGGACTCGGTATGTGTGGGCATACTGACTGTGTGTGTGGACAAAAGTTGAGGAAGTCGGATGTCAACCCTTGGGACAAATTCAGTCCCCAGCAACCCCATCTGTACCTTTCTATGGCCATCATCATCATCAGCATCAGAGTCCAATGAGACACTGACATCAGGTTGTGAAGGGGACACGCTCCAACCCCCATGGTTACCTGTGAGTAGGAAGACAAACTAAGTACATTACTACCTGCATTATTATGTTTAGTGATCCACACACATGCATACAGGTGTGGAGCCACATTTGCATTACACATACCACATCTTATTTCTGATCCTATGCAGAACACACTAGCAGACTACAACATACACAGACAAGACAGGCCTTTATAACATGCACTGCAGCTATGTCTGGTTAATGTTGCCAGTACTATACAACTGTGAGATAAGCAATATGTCAGTGTATGTGACAGACCTACACCTAAAACACAGTGCATCCGTCTTGAGGTACTATTACCCCCTGTATAGCAGACTGCATAGACCTTCACAAAAATAAGTGCAAATATGTTACTCTCCTGCAAATACACTACTGTGATTACCAATTCAATGCTCTTCAGTTAACCCCTTTGAAACTGTATTGTACTCTCGCTAAGAATATCAGTTGTGTCTAGAGCAAAATGGCAGCCCTTAACATTCTTAGGGTATATATGATCCATAAAAAACAGTATCATACTCACCGGGTACAGGACGTTGGACTCCAGCCACACCTGATGTACCTATGTAAATGTGAGGGAGAAGTATTGTCAGCAATATCATATTTGGCATTGTTATAGGATAATATGTACGGTCCCTGGCCAGAGTAGCGGCCCTTTACCATGCAGCATTTACCATATCTGTTGCCCGGTGTCAGACCTGCTTGTAGTGTCTGTCCTGTAGCCCTACATGGCTGATTGCTGTGATGAGGTCAGCCCACATTGCTGCAGCTGATAGCAGAATGTTGTGATGTAGTCTGAGGCCATCCAGGATAACATTATTTTCAGCAGCTGAAAATGGTGCGTGCCTTCGTTTATACATCCTGTCTGAAAAACAAGAAAAGGGGAACACACAGCAGACCACAAATGTTGCTATCCAGTATGTACAGACCCTACACATCCAAATTGGCCTGCACTATCCACTGCTACCTCCCACGTCAGACCCCGCCATCTATCAACACAGCATGTATGTGGCTATCAGCAACATACTAGCAATGCCGGTTATGTCCCTGTGTGCCATGACGGAGTGTGCTGTATGTCTCCACTCCCATCAATGCTGTCTACTGTGGTGTGTCCCCTATGGATAATGTCCCAGTACCATGTCATACAGCCACTGCCAGACAAATAGGTGTGTTATTACAAGTATATGGGGACAGTCCAGCAACATTCATGTGCCACAATGACAGACAGCAATGCAAATGTGCAATAGGGTATCCTCCATGTAGCCGTTCCACTTCTCCAGTGCACAGATGTTTGTGGAATGTGTACATGTGCCTGATATATGTGGATGTCAGGCAAAAGGTTGGACAATAGTTGCTGGTTGTTCTCAGAATGTAGAGAATCTGGCTGTCACATGCCACAACCCACAGAAAACAGTAATGCTACAGTAATATCTGTGGCTGTATTCATACCCTTACTTTGTATGGCCAATATGTATAGGTCACTGAGGTTTAGCCTGTGTTCCCCACTAATAATGGCTATGACCTGAATTCCTGCTGTAGGGGGTTGCCAGGTATGCTAACCATAGTGGTCAAGAGATGAGATATGAATGTGTACAAAACAGTGACCTAGCCAGAGTACATAAGGGACAGTCAGGGGTACCTGTACAAAGTCTAAACTATTCCTGTGTGACATTCACAGACTGAGAGGAGCTGAATAACAGTACATCATGTGACATGACAGCTGTGTCCACCCTTACTTACTGTCACTATGTCAAACACATTATCCACTAGCATTCGTACAGAAGCTGATCATTGTAAGAGTGAGTGAGAGGGCCAGAGCTGTGATTTAAGTCTCAGCAGGAACAGTTGAGAGGCATGCCTGTAGTTATTGGACAGCAGACTATCACCAACCTGTCATTCCCAGAGATGTACTATAGGCCTCCTGTTGTATTCCATATTCCCCATAACTGCATCCTCCCATCTGCATCTCATTATATGAGGACTTGTATTACATACCTGGTAAAGTGATATCCATTTGTGTACAAATCCTCAAGAAAAATGTTTCTGAAATAACAGACTATCTTGGCAAAGCAAGTTACAGAACAGTTTTCCATAGGCAGCTGCTTACCTTTTGTAGGTAATACTCAATAACAAGTGATGGCCTGTGCACCAATCTGTGGATCATACTTGCTACCTTGATCCATAACAGCTGGGTAGCACTTTCAATAGCCAATGATATGTCACAGCAGTGAAATATTTAGAGCCTTCATGTAGGTCTTGGTCCCTTTCTTAGTCTGTGACGTGGATATTAGTTAGGTGTGGAGACTACAGCATCACAAAGGGTAGGAACAGATGCTGCCCACTGTTGAGATTTATGAGGTATGTCCACAGTTTTGCATGCTATGTTTGGTCAATGTCAAATGACTTTGTGATTATCTGGCAGTTCAATGTTAAACATTGTGGGTTGAGGTCAGTAAGGGGGAAGAGGCATGTGAGTGTCAGATGTCATACCCATCAGAATATGCATGCTGCTGCAGTAGCTGCTAGTCTATCAGCTCTGAATATTTGCAGGGGCAGACTGTGACACATGTCCCTGTCTCTTGACCTTTGCTCTCACCCCTTTATGTATGGATGTTGTGTGGATCCCTTGTTCTAGGGGGGTGTGAGGTATGGTAGGTCTGTGGCAGGTAGCTTAACATACAGCTGCATATGTTGCAGTCTGCAGCTGCTGCTTTTTGCCTAGGATTCATAGTGGGGAATGTTAAAAGTTTGGAGGACAGGAAGCTGTATGTGTCACTTAGGAAGCAGTGTCAGCTCTGTTGTTACAGCAGAGCCAGGATGAGTGTACCCATACCAGTCCAGTCAAGTCATGTGGTTAAGGTACATCTGTTATGTAACAGTGCCAATCAGAGAGCAGTAGGCAAGATATATGTAGGCTATACAAATATGTGCAGTATGCCCTACCTACAAGCTACACGAGTAGCAGTTAATTCAGTAGCAGCAACCTATTTTGGTGAAAATTGCATGACTCAGTCATTATTTGGTGTATTCACAAGAATGTAACTGAACTGCAATGCACTGGATTCCAACCCAGGACTGTGGGTGGCAAAATGCACTGATGGCAAGGCATTTAACAGACTGAGCTACTGAGTCACTGCTGCAGTAGGTGTATTTGCAAGATATATGAGCATGCATACAGTCTGTGACACAGAATTGTATTAGAATGTGTTTTCTGATGGGTATGAGGTGCGACACTGAAATATCCACCATGATCGTCTAACCTCAATCTTTAATGACTTGCCAGTGGTTTAGCAGACACATATATTTTTTGTGAAAATAATGCCAAACCTAGGGGCACAACTGTGGATATTCTGCAACAGTCTGTATAGTTGACAGCTATACCTGCTATCCCAGGCCTCATGTACATCCATTATTATTTATATGGCTGTGTAGTGATACAGTGCCTGTATCACAGTCCCATGTACACTGCCAATTTCTCCATTATATGTACTTGCAGTGTGTCAGTGGCAATCAAGATATGTTGGTGGAAACACCTGCTTTAATTCAGAGCTGAGTGGCCTAGTCGGCTAATGCACTGTGCTGTAGTTGACAGGGGTCTGGGTTTGAGGTGTGGCAAGGATTATTATTTTGCAGATGTATAACACTGTCAGAAACACATAAGATGATTAATGCACTTTTAAGCAGTTTTAAGCGGGTTTGCACGGGTTTGTGTGATGTGCCACGCTGCTTAGCTCTGATTAAACCCACACTAATTATAAAAAAGACAAGAAAAAAGGGTTGATAGGAAATGGGGACAAGCAAGGGGAAAAACATACAGAAAGGCAGGTAGGGATGTGCAGGATGGGTATAGGAAAGGACCATAGCCCTCCATTTCATGTACAGCAACAGCTCTTCAGGTGAGGCAGAATTTTGAATTTGGAACCTCACCCCCAGCGAGATGGGTGAGAGCAACATAACTGCGTTGATTACTTCATGTAATAATTAATTGTGCCCAGTGGACGCAGGTGTGAAATGGAGAGCTATGTATTGAGCAATAGTTTTTTTGTAGGACAGGTGCCCTTTTTTTTCTTTAAGAAGAGAGTGGAATGTTGGGGAAGGGATATAGGTACATGAGGGGAGGTAAGTTGAGTAGGAGAGGTTGCATTTGCAGACAGACAAGACAGCATATAGGGGTGGTGTGTGACAATGAGGGTGGTAAACACCTTGGACGGGGAGGATGTTGTGGAATCAGAGATCCATGTGCCCCCAGATGGCAGCAGTGTGACTGAGCTTCCCACCCATTGGCAATCAACACTGCTCCTTCACTGCCCAGAAGGGGCTGTGCTGGAGGCTGGATGCTGGGGCCACCTTAGCCCTCCAGGTTGGCCAGTCTGCCCTCAATCCAGCACAGGTGCTTCTCATAACCACAATGCACTATCCTGAGCACCATCATCGGTAGCTGATCCTGGATGACAACCCCCTTCTGCCCCCACTCCCAGGGGGGAATGAGGCCTGTCTCCTGAGGTGATTCCACCCGTAGGTGGTGCAGGGCCAGTAGAGGGGGCACCATCGGCTTGGGTCCCAGATGTGCTAGGTAGGGTAGTTGTTTAGGCAGGAACTGGCCTACCCATTTGAGCATGGTGTTGAGGTATTTCAATGTGTATAGGTTAGTAATGAACACATTTAGTCAGTTATAACAGCATGCCAGAACATTGCAAATAACCCAGTAGCATAACATTGCATAGTATATGGAACATAACTATAAGTGAGATAACAGTCAGCATAGTAATAGCATGCCAATAACAGTTGTGGCATAAGGTCAACAACATAAGTAATTCAACATGTTATGTTAATATGCAACCATTGTGTCACATAACCATAATAAAACACAAGGCCCAACATAGTGTTTAGAGAACAACATTTGTTAACAGTAAACTATAACGGAAATATAACAATAATAAATGTTGATGAAGATAAGGGGTGGGGGAGAGAGAAATACAGTCCATTAGTATCAGTATAGGCTATATAATTTGCAACAGCACTGTTAATTACTCTACAGGTCTGCCCTTCCTTTATGTATAACAGTGCCCTATAGCTACTGTAGCATGAACATTCCTCTCAAGATATCCACATGGGGCAATATGGGCCAAGCTGTAACACCTACAGGTACGCAACTACAGAGGACTATTACATGCCAGGTGGACCTATATGACTACCAAGGTGGACTGTGGACTGATGTGTGACTGTGCTATTGACATAATCATGTCTATGATAAATCTTTGACAGAGGGATTAGGTGACAGTGATTACAGTCCGTGACAGCATGACACTTGAGAGACATGTATTGTGTATAGTATAAAGAGTAAACAACTTTCGTGCCATCCTTGGCAGGCATGAGCTTAGACTGTCAGCAAACATACACAGACACACCAGGTACACAGCCATACCAAGATTATACATTTTATTTATTGTAATATCTTTTATTAGTATTGTATTTGTTGCCATTATTTTCTGATGTCTTAGCACATTCCTGAGTAATGCTGTTAACAGTCTTTTACTTCTGAACACACAAATTATTAACCCATAATAAGGGATACTGCACCAATTTATCTGCAATTCCTGTGGGGAGAAAATATGTTACAATATATAACTGATTCAGTAATATTTATTAGTACTTGTCACTGGATTCGATCCCTAGTCTGTATATGACAAAAGGCACATCAAGCACAGCATTTAACAAACTGAGCTACTGAGCCACTGCTGACTATTGACTGCCTGATATTTGCCTAGAGCTCACCAAAAACAAAATATGACCTTATAATAGTAGTACAGTTTTATAGTAGACTACAGTGACAGTTGAACACACATGCATGAGATTCATGCATGACAGAGATACTAACCTTTACATTAATACATAGACTGTAGGTGTACACAATAAACTCTTAGTGGGTGGAAATATCTGTGATGTGTACAAACCATATCAGAGTATTGGTTTGGCTACGTGACCCACATACAGTTGCAGATAGTATAATTGCAGTCTACAGCTCTCACAGTTTCATACTTGTCTGCAGCACTATACCTAGAACCAAGAATGCACATAGCTGAAATGCAATGGTTAACACAAGACAATCCTGATATACACAATCTACCTTGGGTGTTCCTGGTATTACTTCAGATATTAGTGCAGAAAATGGCATAATGCATATATCTTATAGTGCTCTACATCTACAGTTTAGCATAACACTCATTCTTAGTTGACCTTGTGTTAGTTAATGGTATTCCTTGTGCTGTTATTTCAGAGCAGATGTCATACTTGATTTCATGAACAACAGCCCTTCTTACACACATAGTGCACAACACAGCTTTATTAGGGGGACCTTCATGCAGTTATTGTAATATTTTCACGTCTTTATGAAACAACATTTGGGATAATTTAGGTGTTGCAATACAGATGGAATTCCACAATTATTGCAGTAGAATCTTTATTTCATTAACATTTTCAGGTTTAATGCTTTAATTTTTATTGCACTATACTTTGCAGTAGACAATTATTGCAGTACAGCCCTACATCCACATTCATTGCATTACACAAATCTGTACAGTATGTACCTACTGACAGTGACTGAATTACTCTATCTTGTGTAATAGACTATACATTGCAAATTAATCTGTACTCACCACACTCACAGCACAACCTGGCCAGGCACCCTTCATGGGCCTCTAGGTTGTGAGATCTCTCCTCTGCAGCTGTAGGGAGAGAAGCACACCATAATGCATATCTGTCTATCGCACATTCAGATTAGGTATTGGCAAAACAATGCTAACAGCACTTACAAACTTGAGGGGACTTTCCCATCCAGAGCATCCTGGACTCAGGTGTCCAGAAGTCCCCTTTTCCACAGCTTCAGATCATCAAAATGGTGATGGACCTGCTCTCCTGTGTGGGGATTCCTGTTGTACTGGTGAGATTGCATGCCAGCAGGTCCCAGGCCTCAAACTTATACTTCGATTCCTGGTACTGGCCCTGCAGCAGCCAGTCATCATGGTATTTCACAAGGAGCCAAACCATGACCCTGGACTCCAGAATGTCCCATCACTGTGCCCAAAAGTGCACACCCCCTCCAACACCTGCCATAGTTCCTGGATGGTTCAAACCCCAACAGGTTATGCTATATTCCCACTTGTTGCACTTAAGCCTGTTTTTCCTACATTGCACATCATTGGGCCATTTTTAAAAATGTGATCCATCACTTGGCACCATGCAAACCAGCTTAGCTGAGCTCAGTAGTGCTTAAACTGCCAATGCATAGCAATGCTTAGTGGTGCACAAACCAGCTTAGCTGAGCTGAGCAGTGCTTAGACTCACAAGTGCTGAGCAGTGCTTTGCATCACTTAGCAATGTGTAAACCAGTTATGTGGTACTAAAACACTTCCTGTTTAAACAGTGCTTGGCAAGGCTTAGCTGTGCTTAGTAGAGATTAGCTGAGTGCAGCAAAGCAGGATTTAAAAATAAACGGTATTTGTATTTGCAAAATAAATGCTTAGTAATCCATCTGTGTATTCAAACTCTGCACCTACTGCATGTAAGGTTGTCACTCTAACCATTTGGCTATGTGGATGTGTCGCATTCTGCTATACGTTTACATATACCTCTCTACTTCATTTAAGCACCACTAAGCACCACAGCATGCCACGCACAACCACTCAGCTATGCTTAAACTTGACCTTTGCATTCATAATTAAATCTATCTTGTTTCTATTTTTAGATTCATAGATTCATACGTCTGTAACATATCAATCACTGCTCGCCATGCCACACAAACATGAAAAAATATAATTTAATACTTAGGCATATATTAATATACTGTACTTTCACAGTACAAGCGGTGTGTTACTCATCTCCAGACACAGTAACATATTCCCTACATGGATTCAATACCTGTGTTACACAGCTCTCCCTCAGTAACATGCCTTCATTAATATGCATGGCATGCTACCGAGGGGGTACCATGTACACAGCCATGGTACCTTCCATGTAGGCTTTACACTATGCCTACACAGATTTTATTAAATCTGGGGGACTTTTTCTGTGGATTGATACTTCTTGCAGCAATTATTGTAGCACACAAAAGTGTTACCAGCACTAAACCTTCTACAAGGAAATAGCTCCAGTGCCTAACATTAATGACCATCCCTCCAGGCATGTCTAAAGGTCAGTTCCTTGTGCTTTCTCCTATTAACCTAGTGAAACTGGGCATCCTGAGGCAATGTAGCAACTGCCTCATGTACACTGACAACCCTCTCCACTTACCGCCCAACATTCAGACTTGCGAAAGATGCACTTATATATCCAAATTGGAAGCTATGTACTCTCCAGCCAAGACTGGAATAGCTGGTCAGGAGGAGAAGGTCAACACTTGCACCACACCACATGGAACACATAGCCCTCCAGAACACACACCAGCACTGTCTTCACATGAAAGCACAAACCACACACACAACTTCACTGAGGCTCTCAATGAAAATCTACCCAAACAGCAGAGACCTCCAAGGCAGAAACGCACTTGACCACAACACAACACTAATCAAGAGACACATAACTCTTCTAAACAGTGTGCCACTCAATCAAAGCCCATAAGGTAAAACAGCATGCCCAACACACTAGTCATAGGTGACTTGATAGTGAGGCACACTGATGTCCCACTCACTAGGTTGAATAAGGAGAAAGTAACAGTCATCTGCCTGTCAGGCACTAGGATCTGCCACATAATGCATGCAATCAGGTCCCTGAACAACAGGTAAAAATATGACTCTGTCATTATACATTTGGGTGTGAATGACTTAAGATGTACCTCCCTGGAGTACATGAAAAGAGACATGGAGGAGCTCTCGGATTATGTAGCCCTAGTGGGTATGACCCTAGCCCTGGGCAGCATCCTACCATTACAAAGAATGATACCACAGAACAAGCAGAAAATGACTGATTTCAACAACTGGCTAAGTTTCTGGTGTCATTCTAAGGTGATCCAGTATCTGTCTGCCTGGGATGACATGATTGACAGACGTCGATGCTTTGACAGAGATGGCATGCATCTGTCACACCTGGGGTTCTGAATACTGGCTAAGGCAGCCCCTATAGTGCCTTTTTAGGTGGTGTTCCAAAGACCAAATTACCACCGTAACAGCTACAAACAAGTGCAATCTGAGGGTCATGCTGCTTAACACTAAAAGTCTAAATCTCAAAATGCACTCACTCGAAGCACTCCTTAAAATGGAGAACATCAACATTTATGCTGTAACAGAGACCTGGTTCAAGACAGCAAAAAGCACCCCTGCACTACCAGCCTATAACTCATTCCACACCTTTCGGCCTCAGAACTCGGACCGAAGCTCCAAAGGTGGTGGTGTTTCCATATTCATAAAGGATGCGCACACCTCCAGACAGGTAGCCCAACATAACGCATCTGAGATACTTCATGTCCAGCTAACATTGGGTAAGAGCGATTCAGGTTGTAGCCTGCTATAGGTCCCAAACCATGTCCCAAGACTCACACTCCAAGTTTCTAAGCACCCTGGAGAATATTAGGGTCCAACCTAGCACTCTCATATTGGGTGACTTCAACTACCCCTCCATTAACTAGGAAAATGTCTCATGTACCAATACACTTGCCCAATGTTTTCTGGAATTCATTAAATCCAATGCCCTGGACCAGCTCGTTCTTACCCCCACTAGATGTAGCAACATCCTTGACCTGGTCATTACTAACATGGGTGACCATTGCTCCACACCAATAATCAACTCCTCCCTGGTTAGATCTGACCACAAACTAATCACCTTGGAAGTCCACATTGCTCCCACCCCCCACAAAAGTAACCACCATGAAAAACTTCTACAAAGCTAACGTTGGCCTCCTGAAAACAGAAGTGGCTAACTTCACGGCACCCATGCAAATGGAAAATAGTTGCATGATGGCCTAATCATATACCAATGCACTGTACAAACACGTACACAAATGTATGGATCTTGCCATACCCAATAGAACGAAGATGATCTCCTCATAAAAAAGGAAGACAATCTGGTTGTCCCCTGCCATAAATAAACTCTACAACAGAAGGAGGAAACTGATGCGGAATAAGGTGAAGTCCCAAGACTGGAAAAACTCCCTTATCAGCTTGAACAAAAGGATGAGATCCCTCATCAAATCCTCTAAAGCTAGCTATGAAAACAGAATTGCAACAGATAGTAAAGACAACCATAAGGCCTTCTATAGTTATGTAAAGAATCTCCATGGCACTACCCAGATTTGCTCTGAGCTATTGCACAATGGTACCTCCTATACCGAGCCAACAGGCTGACATATTCAGTGCCAACTTTACCCCTCTCTCTCTCTCCCAAAGGACCAATCACAATACCAGTAGATTGCCAGGTACCCAGTATTACTGCTGAACAGATTAAAACAGCACTATCCAAGGCCAAGAATACAGCTACTATGGGATCTGACTATATTCTGGTTGTGTTCTACATGAACTACAGAGTGAACTGACACCTCACCTGTGTGCCCTGTTCAATCACAGCCTCACCTCAGGCTTTGTGCCTACCAAATGGCGCACTGCTACAGTCATCACTTTCCATAAGGGAGGAATGACTACAGACCCCGGGAACTAACACCCCATTAGCCTGATGAGTCTGATATGCAAAGCTATGGGACACATCATAATGGACCTAATAAACAAGGATATAGGGAATCTCCAAACTCTGGATCTTACACAGTTTGATTTTGTAAAGGGTAGATCATGCCTGCTCAACTTGGTCGACTTCTTTGAGTCAGTCACCAGAGTTGTGGCTGAATGTAAGGTGGTTGATACAGCCTACCTTGATCTGGTCAAAGCCTTTGATACCATTCCCCACTCAGGAATTATAGAAAAACTCAATAAGCTAGGCATCAAACCCTATATCACTAGGTAGGTTGCAAACTGGCTCACAGATAGAACCCACAGTGTGAAAGTAGCTGACTCCAAATCAGACTGTCGACCAGTCATGAGTGGACTCCCACAGGGTTTGGTCCTGGGTCCTCTCCTGTTTGGTATCTACTTCCCTGAAGTCCAGGGCAACACGAAGGGACCCTGGCTGACAAAGTTCACAGACGATTGCAAGTTGGAAGCTATTATTAACTCTCCAAGTGATGTTGACATCCTACAGAAAGGCCTCAATGAGAATAACAACTGGTGCCAGAACCATGGCCTTAAGCTCAATGCCACAAAATGTGTCGTCATCCCCTTGGGAAAAACCCAGTTCCCTTGAATTACCATATCAGTGGTAGTCCACTGAAGACAGCAAGGTGTTATAAGAGATCTAGGAACACAGGTTGACAGCAACCTCTCTTTTGACCACCACATTGCCACTGTGGCCAGAAACTCCTATGTTGCACATCTCAATACTAAGAGTTTTGCATCCAGGAAGAAGGAGGTCATTGTCTCCCTCTACTCTTCCCTCATTAGGCCAATCATCGAGTACAATGCCCTATTTGGCATGTACCTCACTACACACCTGCAACTACTGGAGAGGCCACAAAAGTACTTTACAAAGAGGATCCTAGGCCTTAAACACTTGTCCTGTATGGACACACTCAAAAAGCTCCAACTATTCTCTGTCTCATATTGCCTACTTAGAAGTGATCTCTGCTTGACTTAGAAAGCCATGTCTGACCCAGTGCTGTTAGAAATGCTACATCTAAAGAAATCCCAATCCCTCCACACCACATGCTCCAGAGACCTAAACCTCATTACCACAATCAACAGAACATGTTGAGGGACAGGTTCATAACTCAGAGACTGCCCATGCTATGGAACAGAATTCCAATAAATGTCAAGCAGAGCACCTCACTGGCTCTCTTCAAGAGGAATCTTGATGTGTGGACGGGAAATAGAAAACTCACCCTGGGGATCATTCCAGTGGCTCTACTCGACAGAGGCACTAGGAACTAAGGTCGGGTGGTATGATGCCAGGGTAATCCTATGGGCTAGGCTTGTAAAAGCCCCAGGGCCATTAGCCTAGTACACACCTATAAACCTATGAGCCTATGAATGTTTGAACCCTAGTAAATTAATAATTTGAAATGATGATGGCTCCTAATCAAAAGTTATTGACAGTATATGCGCAATCACATAACACTGCAAATACCACATATGGCACAAATATCAAACTAAATATGGATGAAGAAAAATATTTTCTCAATCTAAACTCTAGACCCTTTAACTCTCTTCTGACCTGTCATCTAAACATCAGAAGTGTAAACAATAAGATTCACAACCTACATGCCCTTTTAGCTACTTGTTCCCCAGACCTACTATGTCTCACAGAAAGCTGGCTTAAACCAAGTACGAAAGACACACAGATAATCCCACCAGGGTATGATATACTAAGAGCAGACTGAATAACTCGTAAAGGTGGCGGTGTAGCCATACAAAAATACATTACAAATCTCCCTTGCCTCTCCACAACCCCTCCTAACAAACAATGCTGAAATTCTACTTGTAAAACTTCAACCAAACAAACATAAAAGCATAAATATAGCATGTATTTACATCCCCCCAGGCAACAATAATAACAAAACCTTAGAGGACTTTCTCCACTGGTTAACTCAAACTCATCCCCAGGAATCCATAGTGTTAGGTAACTTCAACATCGATTGGAATTCCTTCTCATCTAGCTCCCCATCTAGCAGCATAAATCTACATGGCTTTTATCAGCTTATATCCACTCCTACCAGACTAGGTAAACCCCAAAACAAAGACAGCATCCTGGACTGGATCCTTACTAATAAAGATCCTGACCAGTACTCAGCAGGTACTCACCCAGAGGACATGAGTGATCACTTACTCACCTATGTTATCAAATTCAAGAAAATCACCCCCCTTCTTACAACCATAAAAAAAATCAGTAACAATAATAAATTCAACGCCTCCATTTTTCAAACTGAACTTAAAGACCACAACTGGACAATACTCAAGTCTCTTCCTCTTGAAGAGGCGGTTATCTACTTCAACACCATCTTCCTCAAGATTCTAGATTCCCATGCTCCAATACGGTCCATTAGAACTAAAACCAAAACTGCACCATGGCTCTCTAAGGAAACAAAATACAAAATCCTATCTAGAAACAAGATGTGGGTCACATGGCTTACCTCTAAAGACCCACACTCCCACCAAACCTTCCAGCAACTTAGAAATGAAACTAAAAGAATGATCTTAAATGATAAAAAAAACTTCTTCCTCCACCTCCAACACAAACACCTTAATAATCCACAAAAATTCTGGGCAGGCTTAAACAAGCTCCTGCACCCAGGCCAGGCAACCACCCCCACTCCAACAACTTGCAAACAACAGTGCCCTGTAAACATTGCTAACACATTCAATAGTTTCTTCACAGAAACTATACAATCCCTGGCCACACAATTCAAACAAACAACCAGCCCACTCCTCTACACATGCCAGCAGAATACTACAACTACATCAGATCATCTATTTACCTTCGATCCAGTACCCATATCCTCTATAACATCTCTTCTTAAAAACTAAAACCCATTAAGCTAGCAGCTGACCTTCTCCCAGCTGAGTTTCTGCAAAAAGCAGCTGAGGCCATTTCCTATCCGTCTCCATAATCATAAACCGCACCTTGTCAGAAGCCTTCATCCCTCCATATGGAAAATGTCCCACATTATTCCTCTCCATAAAGGTGGTAGCTCACTAGAGCTAACCAGCTACAGCCCTATAGCTATACTCTCACCCCTGGCCAAAATTATGGAAAAGTGTGTCCACAAACAACTGATGGAACACCTCACCAAAAATAAAATTCTAGCCAACTCCCAACATGGCTTCAGGCCAAATCACAGTACCACATCAGCTCTACTATCCTTTTCTAATACCATCAATAACTTCAGAAACAATAATAAACTATCATCTGCTCTTTTCTTAGACCTCTCCAAGGCATTTGATATGGTGAACCACATTCAACTCCTCCATACATTAAAAAAACTATCACTCAGCAATTCCACGCTGAAATGGTTCCAATCCTACCTGTCCAATAGGCAACAGGCTGTTCTATGGCAGGACAAATTATCCACATGCCTACCTGTTACACTTGGAGTTCCCCAAGGATCTATTCTTGGCCCTCTTCTCTTCACCATCTTTGTTAATGACCTGCCCACAATCACCCCCCATGCCACATGCATTCAATATGCAGATGATTCGACTATCATCAACACTGCCTCCAACCTGGCAGACTTCACTGCTTCAACCCAAGACACCTTCAACCTAATAGAAAAATGGTTCTCAAGTTGTCAACTAGTTCTCAACCCCAACAAAACAAAACTACTTACTTTCTCACCCACTAACAAGACTCTTTGCCCCACCTTCTCTATTACATCCTCCAATGGAATCACTATATCACCAGAAGCTCACACAAAGCTATTAGCTGTTACCATTGATAACTCCCTTAAATTTGACACCCATTTCAATCTAACCATCAAAACCGTCAATAAAAAGCTTGGCTCTCTCTATAAAGTAAAACACTTTCTCACTCCTCACGCTAAAATTACAATTGCCAGCACACACCTACTATCAACTGTTTTCTATGCCTCCCCCCCTCTTTACAAACCTAAACAAGACAACCCTTAACAAACTTGCTTCTTGTTACAATCACATAGCTAGATTTGCCACAAATTCCACCTTTATAACGCACCACTGCACTAACTTGAAGCAACTAGGGTGGTTAGAGTTTTCCAGCCAACTCCATTTCAACCAACTCAAAATGGCTCACCAGATACTGTATCACCCAGAGAAAACACCAGCTCTGAAAAGCATCATTCACCCCTATATTAACCTGCAATCTTTACATTCCTCCAATAAGATCTTAGCTCAAACTACCAAAGCCAATAATTCTGCTGGGGATTCTCTATTCTCAAACTTTGTAGGTAAAATGTGGAACTCCCTACCGACCATGCTCACCTCAGAACCTTCACTCCTACAATTCAAAAAAAAAGCTTAAACCCCATCTAAATACTCTCTGGCAATGTCCCTGTCCCAAACCTGATTAACCACTATCATTTACTCTTCTCTTACCTCACTATCCTTAACCGCTTTTTAACAAGGCGCCTCGCCTTTGTAACTGACCTATGTTTTTTTTTATATGCTGCTGTTATTTTTTTTCCCAAGATGTGATGTATCTTTATATTGTATTTAGAACTCAACTATCTTCCTTTTTTGCATTAACATTGTTCATATGTCTGTTATGTACCTGGAGCTTTTCTCCCCGGGCCTCCGCTGAAAATGGACATGTATCCAGTCGGACTCTCCCGTTAACAAATGTAAAATAAATAAATAAAATAATAAATAATTTTTTCAGGAGATGGCAAGCACCTCTACATTTATTTTATATATCAGCTATAAGACTGCAGCATCTTCAGGAATGGAGAATTCCTTAGGATACTACAGTCTCAATGTTATGGTGCAAAATCCATTTTTTGCAGATTTCCAACTGCATATTTGAGCGTTAATCAGTAGTGTGTTGCAAACAAACCTTGTACCCTCCCAACATTTGCAGGATTATCAAATGCTGTTTTACAAATTAAATATAGCACAAATTATTGAGCAAGGGCTTTACTTTTCCTTTAGTACACTGATCTCAGAGATAATATATTAACTCACGAATCTTCTTATACTCATTTTACTGATGTCCAGTTGTCTGGCCTGTCAATACCACTTAACATAATTAATTTAATGTTTTTATTTTAACTGAATTAAGGGAATTGTAAGTGGGATCAGCATCTGGAAAGGGTGTTTTGATAGCTGGATTATGAACTCCTACTATTATAGGTTCAGACACCCACACCTCAAGGTTGGTGGCAACGCACGATGCATCGGAGACCATCCAGGTGCAATTAACCATAGGCAAGACTGCTCTGCAATTTGTAGCATGTTACAAGCCACCCTCCCAAACTCAGGAACCTCACATAGCTTTCCTGAAAACACTGGCGGGGATAAATGTATCTCCAAACACCATCATATTAGGTGACTTCAACTACCCTAATATAGACTGGGATCACTACTCAAGCTCAAACACTCTAGCCCAAAGGTTCCTAGAGTTCATAAACTCAAATGCCATGGAACAACTAGTCACCATCCCCACAAGGGGTGAAAATTTACTTGATCTCATCA